>NW_017537489.1:55475-75722 GCF_001853355.1 Bactrocera latifrons | reverse complement strand
ACTCAAATAGTATGTCTTTTTGACAATTTGTGCGGTCGGAAGGAAATCAGAGCGCACCACACCTCGGTGAACGAAGAAAACTGTCAATATAACCTTGATTTTTGACCTTCCTTGATGTGGTTTTTTCGGCTTCGGCTCACCATTGCCATGATATTCGGCCAACTGTTAGTCTGTTGTCGGGGTTTCATACAAACTGAGCTGTCAAAAATAGGTTAAGTTTAAACCTTGYGACAAATATGAAAATAAAATGTGTGTAGAAATCCATTATCAATACTTGAGTCTATAATTAAATCTTTTTATTTTTGGTCACAATTACTTACATTGCTGTAAGTCCTACACATTAGGGGATATTTCTTCAAAACATTACCAACACTACTTACTTACTCTTACTTAAATATGTCAGCGCATAATTCACACYACAATCTTTGTCCACATATGTGGTAATTTAGGTGGTCCTCTATCAAATTTRTTGACACCTTATGCATTTCATTTATCACTCAGTACATCGAAGCATGAAAAACAAGTAAAATACGTATGTAACAATGAGCATTCTTTTATACGCGKCACACTAATTTAAATCCTTACATTTACCACATACGAGGTGTGTTCAAAAAGTATCGCAAATTTTGTGTTTTTTCAAAAATTATTTATTTAATTATGCATATCTATTTTGCCCCCTTTAAAGTAATCCCCATGAGATTTTATACACTCTTGCCAACGGTTTTTCCAATCTTCGAAGCACTTCAAAAAATCAGTTTTTTTTTTTATCTTCTTCAGCTCCTCCTTCGATGCCGTCTTTATCTCGTCAAGAGAAGCGTAACGTCGTGCTTTCATGGGCTTCTTTAGTTTAGGGAACAAGAAAAAGTGACAGGGGCCAGATCTGCGGAATACGGTGGCTCCGGCATCATTAGTGTGTTGTTTTTGGCCAAAAAGTCGCGCACAAGCAACGATGTGTGAGCAGGGGCGTTATCGTGGTTCAAAAGCCATCTTTGGTTCTTCCACAAATCCGGGCGTTTCTGGCGGATTGCTTCGCGCATAACTTGCAGGTAATATTCCTTATTGACCGTTCTTCCCTGTGGCAAGAACTCATGATGCACCACGCCTCTGCAATCGAAGAAAACTGTCAGCAACTGTCGCGATTCTTTTTGAACACACCTCGTACTACTCGCGCAGCCAGGTTTTTTTTTATTCAAACAAGCGGGTAACCCGATTTTGACATCGTACACAACTCACAATACCAATTTCTTATCTTCGTCCTTGGCTGCGCTGTTCTCTACAAATTAATTCGTACACACGTTTACACTTTTAAAACTTCCTTCCGGTTTTTATTTTCCACCATCGTACACGTTTCGCCCGAGGCACCACCTTCTCCATTGCCAACCGTCGCTCTGTGCCAATTGTTCTTCCGTTGCTCTTAATTTCAAGCAGCCGGCATGCGCTTGATATGTGCGTAACGCTGTCTCACAATGAGCATATAAATATATAGACTTATTTACTTTTAAGTGTAATTGCGGAAGCATYGCTATCACAGCCTGTTTGCTGCTTGCCAAATTGTTAGGGCGGCTTGTCTTTCCTGACAATCCTCTCGGTAATGACATGCAAAGTGCTAATTCTCCAAATTCAACTGCTAAATTAGAGCTTTCGCTCTTATCTGCGTATATATAGTAGTTGCAGTCTCATAAATATTTATATGGTATGTATTTGCAGGCGAAACATTTTGCTTTAAGYCCATGAAGTCTTTTTCGCACATTTTATATTCTTGCAACTTGCAGGATTCAAASKCAGGAAAATACCTTAAAGTGYAAAACGTCAACGAGGGSATCGGARTTCAAGCAATTTTTTATATAAATATACTATATAATATATGTACAAACTCATACACTGACCAATATTCGACATAAGGCTTCTTAGAAAAATGAACCAAATTTTTGTTGCCGAATTGTTCATTGTGAGCAAGTACTTTTGATTGGTATAAATTATGCAAAGAGGGTCGCTAACGCGTTGACGACGAACCACTTCCAGGACGCCCATCAACATCAACTGATGATTAACACGAGAATCAATTAAAGGATGATGCTTAAGAATCGAYGATTAACAGTCAAAGGTCTTACTGACATCATTGGAATATCAGAAGAATCAGAGGAAACCATTTTGAAAGAACATTTGAGTCTAAGAAAAGTTAAACCACGATTGGATCCAAAGTCATTAAATTTTTTCGAAAAAACGTCAACGCGATGTCTGTGAAACAATATTTTCCGATTGCCAGGATGTCATGAGACGTATTATTACGGGCGATCAGACTTGGATATATGTTTATGATTCGTAAACTTACAACCAAACGGCCAAATATCGTGGCAAGGTTGAGCCGAAGCCGAAAGTATCACACAAAGCAGGTTAAAAGTCAAGATTAGTTGGACAATTTTCTTCGTTTATCGCGTTTCTTCCGACAGGCCAAACCGTCAACAAGGAATACTATTTGACTGTTGTGCGTTCTTTCCGCGAAGCTATTCGTAAATTCGGAATTATGTGCCGACAACTCTTAATTTTTGCACCACGATAACCTACCATCGCATACCTCATTGGTTCTTCATAAGTTTTTCGCCAAATTTTCAACGAATATCGTGATGCAACTGACGTATTCGCCTGWTTTARCTCCGTGTGACTTTTGGCTATTCAGCAAACTCAAACGACCGCTAAAGGGAAACCGTTTGAGTCGATTGGAGACGTGAATCGCTACGCGCRTTGAATATTCCGTGAATTGACTTTAACAACTGTTTCGAGGACAAGCAAAATCGTTGGTGAATTGGGGTCTAGAAGATTACTTGCTATGGAACGACATATATTTTGAAGTATAAATTAATAATTTTAAAATAAGGAACAARGTCTTACWATTTTTTGCCCGCTGTAGTAKGTAATGTGATCTGCTGTGAAYSTATGAATTTAATTGAATGCAAATGCAACTGCAAATAAATCTGCCTGCAACCAAACTGTTTATTTTCACGCATAAACAACATGCAGAGCTGTTGAAAAATACTTCTGTATACAAGTATATCAATTTGAAGTGTATAATTTCTGAAAATGAGAAACGCGTGCGTGGCAAAATGCACAGTTGTGATAACAAAAGCCGCAGCATCAACGCAAGCGACGTCAAGTAAAATAATAATAGGAAAATGCGAAACAATAACAATTTATATATGTATATGTATGTATATGAAGTGGGGAATGCCAGCTTAAAAAAGAAAACTACTCTACGCATAACCAAAACAGTGACGCATATGCATATACCCTACAGGAAAGCACGAAATTCTAAGCACGCCAACTAATCAGCTGACCAATTTCTGTAGTAAATATACCAATCTTATGCTGATTCAAAAACTCATACAAAGACAAACGGTACAATCACGGTGCAACATCACTGGTCCAACCAAATACTAAAACTCATTAATCTACAGATGCTTCTACTTTAGCTGGAAGACTGAGGAATTGCTGCGTAACTCAATTTCACTCAGGAAGCCTTAAATGTTAAGTGATTTTTTTGATCGCTTATTTTTAATTTTTTCATAAATAAACTAGTATACTGGCCGACTAGTTTGTTGCTTCGCTGCAGGGTGGCAAGCTTTCTATAAGTAAATAAGTATGCCAACAGAGGAATTTGCCACACGGTTTGCAGCACGGCCGCATAATAAAGCCATCGATGATGACAATGACAGTGACGTTGCTGAATGTGCCGACGACTATATTTGTGCATTGTTAGTTCTACATTGGTGTGGATAATGTGAATAGTGTTGCTATTGACGATAATTACTCTGCAAGGTGGCAAGCGATAAGCATGCCTCTGACTCTTCGTCATGGTTGCCGTACACGTGGCTATACTTTTTTTTATTGTTGTTTATTTTTTTTTTGTTTTTGTACCCTGAACAGGGTACATGAAGTTTAACACGAAGTTTGTAACACGCTGAAGGAAACTTGGAGACCTTATATACAAATACATGCAGCATATGTTTGTATGTATATAGTCCCTTAGTTTTTAAAACATCGCCTTGAAATTTCGCAAACATTATTTTCTCACCAANGCATAAGCACGTGCACTCGCTTATATGACGAAGTCAAACGAATACTCGCATGAGCAGTTGTTTGTGTAATTAACCACGCAATAACAACAATGCAGTTTTTTTTAGCAGCTGGGAGAGCATGTACAGGAATTCACCTACATATATTGGCTGTCTCTTATACACATCTAGATGTGTATAAGAGACAGGTATAAAGTCTTACTATTTTTTGCCCGCTGTAGTAGGTAATGTGATCTGCTGTGAATCTATGAATTTAATTGAATGCAAATGCAACTGCAAATAAATCTGCCTGCAACCAATCTGTTTATTTTCACGCATAAGCAACATGCAGAGCCGTTGAAAAATACTTCTGTATACAAGTATGTCAATTTGAAGTGTATAATTTCTGAAAATGAGAAACGCGTGCGTGGCAAAATGCACAGTTGTGATAACAAAAGCCGCAGCATCAACGCAAGCGACGTCAAGTAAAATAATAATAGGAAAATGCGAAACAATAACAATTTATATATGTATATGTATGTATATGAAGTGGGGAATGCCAGCTTAAAAAAGAAAACTACTCTACGCATAACCAAAACAGTGACGCATATGCATATACCCTACAGGAAAGCACGAAATTCTAAGCACGCCAACTAATCAGCTGACCAATTTCTGTAGTAAATATACCAATCTTATGCTGATTCAAAAACTCATACAAAGACAAACGGTACAATCACGGTGCAACATCACTGGTCCAACCAAATACTAAAACTCATTAATCTACAGATGCTTCTACTTTAGCTGGAAGACTGAGGAATTGCTGCGTAACTCAATTTCACTCAGGAAGCCTTAAATGTTAAGTGATTTTTTTGATCGCTTATTTTTAATTTTTTCATAAATAAACTAGTATACTGGCCGACTAGTTTGTTGCTTCGCTGCAGGGTGGCAAGCTTTCTATAAGTAAATAAGTATGCCAACAGAGGAATTTGCCACACGGTTTGCAGCACGGCCGCATAATAAAGCCATCGATGATGACAATGACAGTGACGTTGCTGAATGTGCCGACGACTATATTTGTGCATTGTTAGTTCTACATTGGTGTGGATAATGTGAATAGTGTTGCTATTGACGATAATTACTCTGCAAGGTGGCAAGCGATAAGCATGCCTCTGACTCTTCGTCATGGTTGCCGTACACGTGGCTATACTTTTTTTTATTGTTGTTTATTTTTTTTTTGTTTTTGTACCCTGAACAGGGTACATGAAGTTTAACACGAAGTTTGTAACACGCTGAAGGAAACTTGGAGACCTTATATACAAATACATGCAGCATATGTTTGTATGTATATAGTCCCTTAGTTTTTAAAACATCGCCTTGAAATTTCGCAAACATTATTTTCTCACCAAAAAGCTGCACGTATGTCGAAACTGCTGATATCGCACAACTTTCTCATATAGCTGTCATACAAATGCACCGATCAAAATCAATCTCTTGTATGGAAAACTTTTTCATTTGAGGAGATGTCGTCACGAAATTTGCCATTGATACTTGTTCATAAGAACGTCACAATATCAAAGGAAATGTTTCAGATCGGACCGTTATATCGTATTGCTGCCATACAAACTGACTGATAAAAATCAAGTTCTTGTTAGGCATATACTATGTTTTTGTGAGGGGTATTATAGCTTCGGTGCAACCATATTCAAAGTTTTTCCCTGCTTYAGTTTTCAGTTCGAAGTGCGGTTTCTGCAAACTGCAACGTCAATACGCCGGCGATAACAATTACCATTGTGGAATTCGTATTTGAATGGAGGAAATCATCTGCGCGCAATGTTGGCGGAACAAAATTGACAAACTTGATTATTCCTGCCGGTTGGAGTTATATTATTTACTTATTTTTATATGGAAATTCTCAAATTTCCTAAATTTAATTTTCGGCTTAATAAAATTATTGTTAAAAATTTAGACTTACTAGTCAGCAGGGATGTGGATTTTGGATTATAAATTTAATAAATGTTTGTTATTTTAAAATTTTTTTATATATTTTTTTTTTCAAAATGCGCTATTTGGGATTCGAAATTTTAAAATAATTTTTGATTAATATTTTTCGATTAAGTTAAGAGCTTACATGTTAACTGTCATCAAAACTCATTGAAAAAAAAAAAAAATGAAATTTTTTGGAGTAGCGAATGGCAGCTTTGCAAAGTAAAATGATTTTTATTGAAAATTCATTGGAAAAGTGACTTAAAGTAATCCAAATTTAATTAATATGCTTTAAAGCGTTAGCTTTACGAAAAACTCGTTGGAGGTATTTTTTGTAGAGCGTTTAATTTCATACATAATCTATGAAACGAGTTTTTTCTTAAGTAGTTGGAAGCGAGATTTCCATTTTTCTAGCTGATATAAAAAAAAACAAGAGAACACTGTTACGCGGTGGATCTTATCGTGTTCCAATTAAAAGCTCACACTTGGAGTGGCTATTTTGGCGATGTCTTAGAATCTAGTTTTCAGCGTAAAACGAAGAAAAAAAAATTGTGTTTTTGACGCACCCTAATTATGTAGCAACTTTGTTAGCAATGCCTTGGAATCTATTTTTTAGAGTTCCAAGCGGGAAACAAATTTATGTTTTTGACTCACTATAATATACATATTATATTGTCACCTAAAATATAAAACAACGTATCATCAAAAAAATCGAAAATCGCTATTAGATTCAATAATCTTATATATTGATTATTTTATTAATTTGTAACGAATTATTAACGAATTTTATAACGAAAACTCAAAATTTTACTTCAATATGGCGGCATGTTAACCATATATAGCCATTTTATAACCRATACTAAAAGTTTGTTTCAACTTGTTTGATATCGTTTTTCCTTCGACTGCTATAAAAAGTGATGTAAACTTGTTTTGCATTTTAGTTGACGATATACATACTTGTTGAAAATATGTTAATAGAAAACAGCGATTTATGAAAGCCATGTTGCTCATACGCCATGTTGTGTCATATGAATACAGTTCATTTGACACGTAAATTTAACTGGATACTACTTTTAAASGAATTTTTATGTGGCAAAAAATAATAAAACGTTTTTGTCGAGCGGAAAATATTTTTTTTTATAATTTTCGGAATTCAAATTTGTAGGTTGATTTGCTTGGATTTTAAAATTTTTATGAAAAAAGACAAAAAAAAAAATATAGAAAATATACAATTTACACAATTTTACAATGAATAAAGCTTTTTAAGGCAAAACTAAAACTGTTGGCGGCGTCTGCAAAATAAAAAAAAAAATTAGCTTAGCAATAACGCTCACCTTAATATATAGATTCAGAGCCTCAGACCCAAGTGTTCTTCCAACTATTTCAGCAAGTTTTCAGTTTTCCCTCAATATATATGATATACAAGTTTTATTACTTCTAAATATTACTTGACAGTTAAATATTAAATATTACGCCACAGTTATACGCGACAGTCAACGTGACATGGCGTATGAGTAACCTTATCCCCAACAGGAATTCAATACACACGGTTTCCAAAACTTTCAATTGTCTACAAAAATAACAAAAATAACAAAGTGTTTAACACATACAATTAAAAGTACCGTTATTCAAGCATAGCAAACAATAAAAACCCGTTATAAAAAGTAACTCTTAAATAGGGAGCACGCAATAKGGAGTCTTGCAGACAATACACTTAGAAGGAAATGTACGAAGTGAGAGCGCAAGAGCGCACGATTGAGAGTGCACCATTGTAAATGAATGCTCGCGTACACACGAGGGATGCTGTGTGCCGTTACAATGAGCGCGACAGCAGCCGCCACCTAAATACTGTTATACAGACGCAAATAAGCGCAGGCACACACACAAGCGAACACAARCACGCGAAATTGTGTCACAAAACCCACCATATTGCTATGCGWCGTGTGTGTTAAATTGCAGAGATTGGCCATCGATTTTCTCAGTCAGGTGGAGACAGTCGACGTGTACGGATGCTAAACGGTTACAAATAAAGCGCGTCACAGTGAAAAGTTGCAAGCAAAAAAAAAAAAAAACAACAAAAGATGAGATATCTATGCACCAGTTGTGGCCAGCTAGTAAAAGCATAGAAAAGTGTTGAAAATTATACCTGAAAATTAGTTATACAATATTACTAAGCRAAAAAAACGTAAACGTAAAAGTTAAATTTGTCTACACAGTGAAAAGAAAATGAGCTAACCGACAGGAAAAAGAGAATCCAGTGAAAAGGAAACACACGCACACAGGCACCAGCGCACACATATCACATAATTTGCAAATTGGGGCGCATGCAGCAAATATGAAAAAGGCGTTTCTATACTAGTGAATACAAAAACAAAAAAAATAATAATAATAATAAAAAGAAAAATTTAACGGTAAAATAATTTTCAAATTTGGCATATAAAGTAAGTGAGGCAAACGAGACTACCAGTAATTGACGCAAGTTAACACAGATACGTCTGAAAACGCGCACAACGGCATAGAAACGGCTGCGAATATACATACTAGAAGTAGGCACTGCCAGCTCTTAAGCACAGCGCAGCTCAACACGCTGATAAAAACGTAACTTTTATGGATAACACTACAAGGTACTGGGTTTGAGCGTTTTTGCTGAAGAATTTTTAAGAAGAAAGAAAGCAGTCCTTCTTTTCTGAAACGCCCAAACATACATATTTAGATATATTTTTTATATATACTATGTATGTATGTACGTAGGTGAAAAACGTTGTAATAGAAAGAAAGAAAAAAACTAAATTGATTACAAAAATTACAAAGAAGGAAATGATGTTAAATGTGGAAACGGATGTGTAGTGACTGCCAGCGTATACATTTTCAATTTCTTCAGCTTCTTCTGCCTCTTACGCTGAYGTGCTGCTAATAGCAACGGTCGTTGTAACTTCGTGTACTATGCTGATGCTTTGCTTCTGCACATGCTACAACCACAGTGGTGCTATTTCTTCGGCGTATACGTCTGATGCTGCCACTGTTGCTCTGCTTCTTAGCTTCTTCAGCTCCKCAGCTGCTTATGGGTTTCCACAACAAAAAACAAGGGATATTTTCTCTAGCTCTTGGCACTTGGTCATTTGCCTCGCCTTGGTTTTCGCATACGCACAACTTTGCGGCGCTCTTTCACTCACGCGCTCGCGCTCGTACTGCCGCTCTTTACAATTTGTATATATCCTTGTGTTTTATATTCACCACACCCTAATGTTGTATTGTATAGCTGAGTGTGCGTGTTATTACTTTCAAAATTGCGCGCACACACACGGACACACGTACAAACTGCGTTAGAAATGCCAAACGAAGCATAAGCACGTGCACTCGCTTATATGACGAAGTCAAACGAATACTCGCATGAGCAGTTGTTTGTGTAATTAAGCACGCAATAACAACAATGCAGTTTTTATTTAGCAGCTGGGAGAGCGTGTACAGGAATTCACCTACATATATTGGKTTGGAAATGGTAAACGCCTGTTGTTGCTAACACTACAWTAGTGTTGTTGTTATTGCCAAATTTGTCGTCACAGTTTTGCCACATACAAACTCACAACTACACATAGTAGTAGGCAAGAATACAAGCAGTAACACAGCTGCTGCAATTGCCGTGCCTGCAAGCGCAGACTTCACTTTGTTGCCTACTTTTGTGTGCGCCACCCAAGTACCGAAGTTCGGTTCAGTTGTTGCAGTGCAGCCGTGACTGGTAAATAATTTACAGCAGCTTTAGTCTGCTACTCGCTCGGTTAAGTATTGCGGTGTCGGCTTTAACCATATATAACGGGTATGCGGCAAAGAGATCACTACATTGCCTTTACAGCAACAGGAGGGAGTATTACAGAGATGGCAACGCTAAAGTGGCGCACACCAAGTGGCGGCAACGGAATATCAGTGTTGTGCTGTTGAATAAGTTGTTACCTATAAGCAAAAAAAAAAAAAAGATAATAATAATAAATAAAAAAATAAATTGTTGCTAATTTCTAAAAAGCTTATGGATGGAAGTTGAAAAGTGATCAGGAATAGAAACAAAAGGTTGCTGTCCTAGGAAGAGAGTTTATCTTATTTTTAGTTGCTGATAATATACTTGTGTAAGCAGTGCATAAGTGAAACAAAAGTGAGAACGAACTTTAAGTGTGTGCAAATTAGCTGAAACAACTCGAAAGTGTAAAGTGCACTATATTTAGTAGCACTGTATTTCAAACAAAAGTAGGCAGAATTKAAAATGATTGAATTAAGTTAATASTTGAAATAARARCTACGAACGTGATAACCTAATATATTTATAAATTTGCCTCATTATCATATTGACTACTAGGAAAGAGGAAAAGGAGAGTGGAAAAGCAGAATGAACAAAATGATATTTTTTCAAACAAGGCGAAGTTTACAAAACTGTGTACGCAAATGTGGTGTTRTGATATGAAAAATTAAATTCAAAATCAAATAGAATAAATGTTACACTCTTGGGTTATAAGCGATGCTAATAAATAACAACAAGACAATTTGAACTGAGTTRTGTAAAATAATCGTTTGATTACAATAAAATATCTTTATCACTTTTCTTTAAATTTAAATAGAACATCCAACTAAAACTAAACTAAATCAAACTAAAGTTTACATTGCCTAAAAATGTCTGTAATTGAGAAAATATTAGAGCTTAGCTAACACCTGTTTGAATCAACTCATACATAATTTTTTTTTTTTTCAAATGAAAACAAATACTGTAGAAGGCATCTAAAAAGTCATGTGGTCATAAAATAACCACAACTGAAATGCCTGTAGAACATAATCTATGCATGTATAAACTATAAGTATGGGTTAGGAGATCTATACTATACATTGAACTTAGTAGAGGGTAGGACCACGCTCACTTTTTCAAAATTCTTTTCGCCAAGGCGTCCCTGGCTACTGCGATCCTCTGTACCAATGAGATGTATGTATGAGAATTATATCGCAGTTTTGTGCTTAGTTATGACACTTTATAGGTTTGTGGCAGTGGTCCGATTACACCCATCTACGAACTCGATTATTCCGTTTKTACGGCAGCTGCATGCTATAGTATTCCGATCTGAATAAGTATTATGAAGATTGCATCATTGATTTCAATAATAACCCAAGCCAAATTTCTTAAGACATAAAAGAAAAAAGTTTTCCATATAAGCACTTCACGCTGATTACGCAGTTTGTACGGCAAGTGAAGGCTGATCCACTTTCCTACTGTTTTAAAGAAAAAGCACAGATATTTTAAATCTAATGTGGAATGTTTATCATCCTMGGAAAGAACATTATTTGGCATTTATTTGTTGATTATCAGATGATTCATCCGTTGAGTTCAATTTTCGATGACTCTAAGCGGGCTTGTCCGCATAGACCTGAGACGTTACATTTTTTATTTGGAAAAARGTCTTATGGTGTGATATCACACSATCTGGGTGGTCCATCRTTYGGTCCACAAATCACACCAAACCATTGCTTTTTCTGAATAAAATGGAAGCTCCTAAATCTCTTGAGACTGCGAAGCGGGGGAAACACATTCTTAACTAAATTTTCGTAATAAAGTTGAAGTTGTATATAAACTAGGCTTAAAGAACCGATTAGAAGGAGACACATGTTCGTAACCGAGTAGTGAACTACCATAAACGCCAATGCAAATAACTAGCCAACTGTGTCGTTAGCTTCATGCCTTCAACGTYAACTCCAAAGTGAGTATTACCACTTCCGTATACTTATACACTAAACATATTGTAGTTGGTGCTGCGTGTGTGCAGCTGTGTACTCAAGACTACTTGGCACTTGGTCGTTGTAACGCCAACGGATGTGCGACCAAATGACCGGAAACTGACATTATTTCAAARAGAAAGTGGATCAAGTTTTTAGCATTGTCTTTACTCGTCAAAATCAAGGCTGTGTGTATAACGTGCATAAAGTTTACAGTTACCAACGGAGACTACTGAGAATAGCGAATTGCTGCACGGAGATTATAACTGAAGAAGTAGATATGTGTGTAAGCAAGGAAGCGCTGCGCCAAGCATAGTGTAATAAGAGAAAGAAGTCTGGCAGCAAAATTCGGGCCCAACTTAATTATGCCGAGTCCCTGCTGACAGCTGCTCGGTTCGGGTTGCTTGTTAAGTCAATTTGGCAGGTCGAAGTTGAAGAAAGACGAAAGTAATACATATTTGATGGTGGAAAATTAATTGAATTTATTATTGACTTGGAAAAGTACTGCAAAACGAACAAAGGTTAGCGGAGTGAACGGCAAATAGTTGAAAAGATGTGGCATTAATGGAAAATGAGGTCAAAAAAAGGAAAGAAATATATATTTTTTAATCCAAATACACTTCGTGTGTAAAAGAGAAAAGAAATTAAGATAGTAAATACTGGTTGCTGTCATTGTGATGAGCGTTTTCATAAAATGTGCGTTTCTGTGGCAGTTAAAGCAAATATTTAACTGACATTATGGCGTTTTACAGAAATTAAGCAAGGAATTTTTTTTTATTTATATATTTTTTGTTTTTTGAGTTGCCTGATTTTTTGGAATTTTTTAATTTTGTTTTTTTGCATTTTTTATACTTACTTTACTTCCTTTTAATCCACCTTCTTAATAGCAATTTACCGTGCATCACTTACAACAACCATAAACTAGTTGCATTGGCTTGACTTCAACTGTCAAACAACCTGACTAAGCAAAAATTAGCATTCTTACATCATTAGAGCGCTAACCAGATAACAACAAGTGCTAAAATCAACACAAGTTCTAYCTAATATCACAACAGAAGCGCGGAACAATAACGGTACTCTAAATAAAAGGCAAAATACCAAAAACTGCTAACAATAAAACAAAGCAAMAATTTCCATAAATTCATTTGCTAAACGAATTACTCAAATATAGATAATGCTAATCATGAAACAATAAAAGCAACAAACCAATATCATCACTAATGCGTATCGACAGTAAAATTCTTATTGAATGATAACTGCAGCTGCCAGATACATATAGTATATACTATTGGAGCGGAGAGCACATAATAACTAGTTTACACTGCGCAACAATTGCTTGTAATTACGGTAAGTTTTAAATTACAAACGAATGCGAATTGTACTCGGAATTAATACATATGTATGTACGCTTGTATCCAACGGTATACTGTGCTCATTTGAGTATTTGGGCGAGATTGCGTGTGAGTCCTGGCCAAAATTGATGCGAGTGAATTGATAACTGAAAATCATTTCGACACAATTTTCTATTTTTGTTGTTGTATATACATATATATATACATATGTACATATGTGACTACTCATATATATAGTTGAGCCGAAAATTTTGCTTAAGTCACGTAAATCTAAATTTATGCTGGCTAACTGTATCTATAGTATATTAATTAGCTCATTAAACGTTTTTGTAAGTTTATTAAATACACAAATTTTGCAATAAATTAGCTCACAACACTGTTCTGTTGGTATGCCGTACAAGAGAATTGTTTTATTAGGTCTACAACTTTGCCTCCGCCGTTTTCCAATAGATGTCTCTAGGGTCAAGCATTGGTCGATTAAATCAACAAAATATTTGTAGCGATCTATTTGCATCCCAAACTTATTCTCAACAGCAAATGTCACTTTTTGAGCCGAATTCGCGACATTTGCGGGAAATTTGCTTTTCTTTTTTAACTCCAAGAAAAGTGCTTCCCGTTAACCCGTTCACGCTTTACTGAGGCTGACATATACATAGATAATACTATTACGCTACTACTACCATCTATATGATTTCTATTAGTATTAAAAAGATATAGAATTTTTGTAAAGCAACTTGTGTTCGTTTACAAAAAAATGGATCATAAAGCATTTCGTGTGTTAATTAAGCATTGCTTTTTGGGCGAATACGGGAAAACACTTTTGGACGGTTTTTATACAATAATGCTTTAAATTTACATAAAAAAAAATTGCGGAAGCAAAGTTGTAGACCTAATATTTTCAATAATAAGGAGTGATTCTCTACTTCTTAACGAAAAAAAAAACATCAAAATTAATGCGGAATGTTTATTATCATACGAAAAATCATCATTTCACGTTTATTTCTTGAATATTATAARTTTCAAATATTGGATGCGGCTACGTGTCAGATGATCCATCCTTAGAGTCGAATTTTTAATGGCTCGCTCAAGCATTTCGACTGGTAATTGACGAATGACAAGCGTGATGTTTTGCTCCAAGGMSTAAATTGAAGCGGAATTGTCTGCATATACTTTAGAGTTTACATATCCCCACAGAAAAAAGTTTAACCGTAAGATATCATACGATCTTGGTGGCCAATCGTGCGAGCCAAAATATGAAATTATCTGCTCACTGAAATGTTAGCTCAATAAATCCATTGATTGATGGGATTTGTGGGAAGTGGCGATAGCTTGTCGAAACCAAAAACCGGGGTAGCGGTCGGCATTGACGGTTACATTCGCATTCGCATCATTTTTGGAGAAATATGGACCGATGCTTCCACCGGCCTACACACCACATCAAAGCGTTATTTTTTCTGTGTGAAATGGTAGTTCTTGAAATCCTTCATTTTGCTTTTCATCCCAAATGCGGTAATTTTGCTTTGCTTACATTCAAATTGAGCCAGGATTGGGTCTCAACGCTGAAAAAATTTGACTCGAAAATTTTGAAWYTACTTGGAACTTTTGAAGAGCCCATAGAGCGAAGCTACGTCGCTTGACAAGGTCGAGCAGATTCAGTGCTTGTACATACAAGTTGTATTTTGTTCGGTTTCTATTTAAGATCTGGACGTAAAATGCGTCAAGTTGTTCCATCCGTCAATAGGACTCTCCACTCTCTTCGTGTATACTCTCAGCTAAAGCTGCTTTATTTTCTTCATGTGTGGTGTGCTGAGTGCCTATGGTTGGCTTTTTATCGAAAAACTCAGTTATTCTCTGAGGTAATGAAACATAGATAATAGTTTTTTGTACTAAAAATCGTACTAATATTTGGTAAAATCGGGTCATTGGTTCGCCTTGCCTCACATACTCAACAGACGGTGGACTTTTTACCCTAAATGTCGGTTAATATGGTAGTCGAARAAGTCTTTTCGTATTTCTAATGAAATTTTAACTTATTTTGTTTYAAATATGTACCATTTTGGTCGGCCACTTTTTGTCATCTTTTCGCTAGATCCATCAGTGTAAATCAAAATTTAGTAATTAAATTATATGTCGTATTGCCGAAATTTAATACTACGTACTGCCCAAAGTCCCCATATACCCACGTTAAGAATTTCAAACTCTCCTTTGGCTTTACACCGTATATATGGAACCATRTGTATGTTGTCTTAGAAAGATTAAATTAACATTTTATATCGATAAAAATCGTTGGCTGAATTAACCCAGCTCCAATTTTCGCAATTTTTGTATATATATGTATGTATATTAGAGTGGGTGGATTTACASGAGCCAAAGAAACTACCAAATCGCGTATTCGGAAAATATGCTATGGTGCATTCTGAACAAATTTGCCTAAGAGACCATAGATCTGAAACCGGTGTGAGAGCAAGCGGGTTTTATGGCGACATTTTATTTTTCTTTATTATAATTTTTTTTTGTAGTTTTGAGTTATATGAATAAAATTTGATCATTTGTCGAAATGATTACACATCTCTTTTACAGCGTTTGTCTTAAAAATTGCTAGCTCGAAATCGATTTTATTTCCATATTCGCTTAAATCAAATTGTTCTGAACGATCTGTATTAAATTTCTCTCCTACGCGATTTTCTAAAAAAAAAAATCGATCTGCTCTAATGTCTAACAAGATCAACAAGAATTATATACCTAAATGGAAATATATTTCCGATTATACTTCAGTTTTGTGAAAGTTAATGCAAAATGCTCTTTTGTTGATTGTAATACTCTTCCATTAAATATGTATGTATGTTTATTCGAAGATTACTTAAAGGAATTAAAATTGTGAATTAAATTTGGGCAAATATGTACAGGGTGGCTGATGAAAGATTTTTAAAACTAATTAAGCTATATTTGATAAAATTGAATGAGCTTTAACATGAATAAAAGAAAAATTAATTCCATACACTGAAAAAAAAAATTATTTGAGTTTCTTAATGTAGCAAAATTCATCAGCCACCCTGTATAAGTGTTAGATAAAGAACTGTGGTTTGTGCAAAAAATTTTTGTTATATTTGTAAGCAGCTATTTTTCAATTAAAATATTAAAAAATGCAAGCCAATAAATTTCATTTTGAATTCATAAARATTTAGTAGTAAGCAATTGTTAAAAACTTTACGCAGATCCCATATATATGTTTATAAATTAACTCCAACTAACTCAACGCAAAAATTTCAAAAATTATGAATAGTCATTCCACTACATATGTTTATATTAGGCATATATGTATCTACTTACTAAATGCTCAAAGTGAAAACATCCACATACACAACTATATTATCTAATTCGAATATATCAGTTAATATTCCTACAGAACTCTTTAACTAACACCTAAAAGTGATTAAATGATAAGAATAAATGCAGACAAAGTAACAAACAATCAATGCGCACTAAAGYCGGCTTTTGTGCATAGAAAATTTTAAGCCTTAATGATATCTAAGCCACACATGTCACACTTATCTATTGAAACAKTGTGGAATATGCAAATCTATGCATATCTATAATTACAATGCGATGAATATGCAACTGCACTGGCATTTATCACACCGAAGCGCAACCACGCCTACCCCAACGTGAGCAATGCAGYAACAAACGCGGCATCTCACAAGAAATGCATAGACTTCCCACACATGTGCGCCCCACACAAATATAAATAAGCACTTATATAAAGTGATACGTGCCATGTTATGCATAAGCGGATTAATTGTAATTAGTAGGTGACTGSAAAATAGCAGCAGAGCAACGTGTCGTATACGCAACATGCCTTCCGCATATAAACTAGAGATGAGGGCAACGTGAAGTAAGCGAACCCGAACATTSTGTTAAGGGTTTGTAAGCAGTTAGAAGGCTGAAAAAGGCGAATTTTGCAGAATTTTTTCAGAGAAAACTTTTAAACTTATTGATCCAAAAAAATGTTGAATTTTTCAAATTCGAATGCAGTTTGGCAGTGTTATTAATATTTCAGAAGTTCTCCGTAAATAATAAATAAAAGAAAAATATTTTTTTAAACCATGTTTACTCGAAAACCGTGTTCTCGTGGTCATGACTTTCACCCTTGTGGTAGTTTGAAATATAAAATAATAATTAAATTTTGACGTCATTATCACATGAACAAAAAAAAAAATTGACAAAAATAAAAATGGAGCGTAGTGAAATCTTAAGTTAAAATATCTAGACTTCAATACACATCTAATGTATTATAATTTAGAAAGCGCTTTCCGTTAAGTTTCTTCTTATGCCATACTATTATATTGCAACAAACTGCRCATTTTTAAGGCAACTCGCCAATCCCGAAGTGTTTAAAACTGCTTAGCTCGATATCTAGCACGAGCACGCGCCTATACACCTGAGCATGCACCCACTTAAGTATGTGTGAAGATTTGCAAGCATATTATGTRGGTATTTGTCTAAGCGGATTTTATGTTGCTACTGTAACATGCTGCAACTGCGTATGCATCGACACCGAGTTAAAATTACACTTTTACTTTGGTGGATGTTCAAAAACGAAAGCTCATTGCGTTCTGTTAATGCATATGTTCATGMGGGCAAGTACATATTTTTTCTCAATTGTTTCTAGTGGGCTGAAGCTGAGGCGATTATTTGAATGAGTAAATATTAGTAATACAAGAAAAAAAGGCAAAAAGCTTTAGTAAAAAGTATATTTATAAAATATTCCGTACAGGAACTTGATTTTGATAGGTTGGTTTGTATGACAGCTATATGCTATAGTGATCTGATCTGAACAATTTCTTCAGAGATTACATTGCTGCCTTAGCGAATAAGTCGTTCCAAATTTCGTGAAGATATCTCGTCAAATAAAAAAGTTTTCCCTGCAAGTGCTTGATTTCGATAGTTTAGTTTATATGGCAGCTATATGCTATAGTGATCTGAACAATTTCTTCAGAGATTACATTGCTGCCTCAGCGAATAAGCCGTACCAAATTTCATAAAGATATCTCGTCAAATAAAAAAGTTTTCCCTGCAAGTGCTTGATTTCGATAGTTTAGTTTATATGGCAGCTATATGCTATAGTGATCTGATCTGAACAATTTCTTCAGAGATTATATTACTGCCTCAGCGAATAAGCCGTACCAAATTTCATAAAGATATCTCCATATATATAAAAGTTTATCATACAAAACCTAGGCTTCGATCGTTCAGTTTATATGGCAGCTATATGCTATAGTGATCTGATCTGAACAATTTCTTCAGAGATTACATTGCTGCCTCAGCGAATAAGCCGTACCAAATTTCATAAAGATATCTCCATATATATAAAAGTTTATCATACAAAACCTAGGCTTCGATCGTTCAGTTTGCATGGCAGCTACGAGGTGTGTTCAAAACGTATCGCAAATTTTGAATGTTCGCAGGTATATTCGAATTTCGAATTTTTTGTGGCGTTATGTTGGTACTCATGTCTCTCACTTATGCCGACAAGATCGGCAACCACCGTATTCCCCAGATCTGGCCCCCTGTGACTTTTTCTTGTTCCTTAAACTAAAGAGGCCCCTGAAAGAACGACGTTACGCTTCTCTTGACGAGATAAAGACGGCATCGAAGGAGGAGCTGAAGAAGATAAAAAAAAAATGATTTTTGAAGTGCTATGAAGATTGGAAAAACCGTTGGCACAAGTGTATAATATCTCATGGGGATTACTTTGGAGGAGACAAAATAGATATTCATGAATAAATAAATAATTTTTGAAAAAACACAAAATTCGCGATACTTTTTGAACACACCTCGTATATGCTTTAGTGGTTTGATCAGACAATTTTTTTGCAGAGAATGCTTTATTGCTTTAGATAAAAATTTGTGCCTAGTTTCGTTAATAAATATTGGCAAATGAAAAAGTTTTCGATACAAGCATTTTATTCGGATCAGTCACTTTGTATGACAGCTATATGTTATAGTGATCYGATATCGACCATTCCGACAAATGAGCAGCTGCTTGCTGGGAAAAGGACGGATGCTAAATTTCAGAATGCTTTCACAAAAACTGAGGAACTAATTCGCATGTATACAGTTGAGCGGAGCGGTCAGATACATATGTACATACAATATCTCTCCTCTTTCTCATATTTGAGTTAACTAAAACCTGTTTTGTAGTGCTCCATCCAATTAGTAGTCATTTCGTTTGGTATTAATAGCCACGTATTGAGGATTAAATAGTTTCCAAAATTCCAATAACGGAGAAGGACTGAAAAGGCGAACATTTAAATGAAATTCAACCGCCATTTTGCTATAACGAGTTAACCGGAAAATTAATTAGCGTTTACGGCGCATATTAGCTAAGCAAAATTAGATGCGTTATAGCATGATTTTAGCGTTAAAGATAATATTGCATTGTATATACATATATACTCGTACATCTGTATGTGTGCTTTTGCATGCTTGTACACACATGTACATATGTACTATAAATATGGGTATATATAAATTTTTGTCGCTTATGCGCKGCGTTGAATTGCATTCAGAGCATAAAGTGCATTTAAATTTAATTAAAAAGTAGCAAARAACATTTTACAACAACTTTACCCGGCGAAGCAGAAGTGGCAGCGTCGATGGACGATAGCGCACCGTTCGTCTTTTTTGTATACATTGTCATGAACGCAAAGCTATGTGGACTTGGCGTGGGAGGGGGAGGGAGAGAGATAGAAAAAGAGAGAGATAGAGAGTGAGAGAGAGGGAAATAGAGGAGAAAGACTGTGTCATATGCAAAATAGTGCCGGCCAAGTAATATTTCTTTGACTACCCTGCGACTATATTGTGTGCTTGGTATAAAAAAAAAAAACTCATAAAATCTCAGCAAGTGTAAGGCCGAAAAATTCACAAAATGCAGCTCTGTCGCGGGTAAACACATTTGAAGTTCAAGAAGGCACTTTAGGAACTTTCGTAAGATGTACGAGTATGTACATGTTTACCAATTGTATTTACATACATAGGTATATGTRTGGTGCACGGAGGAAATTAGAAATTTGGAAAAAAGGTGGAAATGAGTACGAGGGTTTTGTGGGTTGGAGAAC
>NW_017537489.1:53886-55091 GCF_001853355.1 Bactrocera latifrons | reverse complement strand
GTCTACTATTGCATATGTTCGAACCAATTGTTAAAGCACTTTTGCAACTCTGTTTGAGTTATGTCCGAAACAATACTCTTCAGGTATTAGAAAACATTGACCTTAACTTKGATGGCTCATCAAATCGATGCTTGAGTGCTCAAAATTGGTGCAACTAGTTCAATCAATGTATGAAAGAGAGAGAGAGAGAGAGAGTGGTGGTGAAGAGATCCCACACAATCAAACAAAAAGTTGTGAAATTATTTTTTTTTTTGTCGAGATGAATATTTTCAGTTTCTGTAAGCAACACAAAAGCGCTCATATGTCAAAGCATGTGTAATATCGTAAATGTCAAACTTTACTTTAAAATTGTGAATTGCCAGATTGTAACAAAACCTGGGTATATGACGGTAATCCAACTACTAACGTAGCTAGACCTCGGCTTACAAAAGAGCGCCATAGTGGGACTGTTTATTTTATAAAAAAAAAAAAAAGTTTTGTTTTTAACGATTTCATTGCTCATTATTTAAGTTACTTTATGCATGAATTGCGGGTCTATCTTCTGTAGAGTAAATGGTGACTTTGGCGTGGAAAGGAAATGTGGCAAATTAAAAATTATACAATCCTAGAAATTATGGTAGTTTAAACAACGATGACTTCAAAACAAATATGTTGAGATGTCAGCTGGTGTGCTCTTCAATATTTAAAGGATTCTATATTTAGAGGAGAAACTCTCAAGCTTCGGCAGCACTATCCACAATTCGCATACTGTATTCGTATATGCAACGGTGACGCGGGCTATGCGAGTGAAATACGTCGCATATTTGCAATCACCTGCTGTTGCATTGGTCCTGTGGTTCATGTGCAAATGTCAATTTTGTGGGTGCAAAAAGCAATATCCGTTGCATATATGGTTGCATACACACTGATTGTATGAACATGTGAGCGCCATTAGGGCGAAAATCGAACTATGTTTAGAACATTAATTTGGGCACTTCGAATKGACGTTGCAAACAGAATATCTGGTCCCTATTTCTGTTCTACACCCACTATAATGTGCATTCATTTTGCATTATATGATGGTTACATTTCTTAAGCGTTAAACCAGTCTAGCGCAATAAAATGAGCGCTAATTTTGGCGTAGGAAAATCGGCTTTACAACTTTACGCGCTGACGCAAAGCATGTTACACATATTACAGTGTATGTTAAGCCAAAAAAAAAAAAA
>NW_017537489.1:48488-52171 GCF_001853355.1 Bactrocera latifrons | reverse complement strand
CGCTATTTTGAATTCCATCTGATGCCTTCTCTGTATAATATATACATTAGGAACCAATGATGATAGTGGAATAAAACTTTACACAAATACGGTATTTGAGCTGAGGTATCCCTTGGGGAAAAATTGCCGTGATCGGACTATAACTTTTCAATGATATTAAAATAAATGAAAATACAATTCAATACTCAAAGTACACAAACTGATCTAATCTAATTAATTTACAGCAAAATAAAAAAATATGTAAATGACGGATAATGAAATCTCGATTATCACTTTATCATGCGAGAGTATAAAATGTTCGGTGACACCCGAACTTAGCCCTTCCTTACTTGTTTTTAATTGCAGACTACCCTGACAGCTTAAATACTATGGTTACTCATACGCCACGCACCAAATATTTCCAATAGTTACGCTATTTCTAACAATTAGATTCAAAGTTAGCTACCGTCGCGCTCACCTATGCGAAAATATATGTATATGAATAAATTTTCTAWCTTTCTTGCGATTTCAATTACTTCCATGACTTGTCGCCAACAATCATACAAATTATCATGGCATTTTCATAAACTTGCACATACCGCCATCCMATAATCTGCTCGTGCATTGAGAACATCTTATTGGCCTTCTTGCAACAAGTACCTACTGGAAGAAATGAACTTTGCTCAGCTGCTTTTCAGTAGAAATCCAACAACAAGTCTTCAAGTGAATTCACCCGCACAACCTTCGACGCTTCTCATCGCATTCCTTATCAATTTCGCCTTAGATGATGAAATTGCGTGTTGTTGCTGCTGTTGTCTRCATTTGCCATTGCATTTACAAGAAAATCGAAACGATTTTTTAATTAAGAAAATTGCAGAAAATGCACATAAAAAAATCTCACGAATTATCTTCTTCAACTCTCTGCCGCCCGCTCAGTCTCTTCGTATTTGCTGCAGCTTCTTGGTATTCTCCTTTTTCATTCTCAATTTCGTTTCTATATTCTTGTACCAGTTGCATAGTATTTGTTGAAGTGTAGCAACGGTGCGAGAAAAAATCATTTTGAGGCATAAGTTTCATATATTCACATTTGTCGATAACTGTAAATGAATAGCTGCAATTTTATATCTTTTGTTTTTTTGCCTAGCAATCGCAGGAATTTGAGAATATAAGGCAGTATGAGTTTAAGGATGTGACTTTMCAATAAATCGGTTCTGTTGAAAAATATATTAAAAATAAATTCATAATTAATTGGAAACATATTACAGCAAAGACGAGAGTGCAGAACGTGATCTATTACTGATTACTCTGACGACGTTGATCTTAAGGTTAAAGCAAAAATTCTAAATACCGTCTACGACCTAACCGAGTGTGAAACCTCAGCGTGGTGTACAACTGGGCGAATAGAATTGGTTTACCCGTCAACCCAGCTAATACTGAAATCGCTTTATTGACTAAGAGGTATCAGATACCATGCCTGCCTCTTCGCTCTTTTGCAGGTTCACGTCTTCCACCTGTTAATATGATGAAATATCTTGGGCTTAAGTGGAGAAAAGAGTAATAAAGGCATCGGGCGGTTTATAGTGACGCTATGGGAAATAGGTATGTCCTCCAACCTCAGTTGCTGTTTTGGCGCTACGAAACCATGTCCAAAGAACGGCTCTCATTGCCATCTCCTCCAGTCACCGCGAACTACAACAACAATAGCACTTAATGTAAACATAAACAAAGCTCCCGTGGTTACTGCCGGCAGTTGTATATGTATTGCTGAGTAGTGCGCTCTAAAAATCAGTTAAGCTGAGTATATGAAGGGGTCCGAACAACGACTTTTGGAAAAGCTCTCCTGCTTAAATTGTATTTCTGAAAAACTTTATCGCGGAGGCTACTCGTGGCGGGAAAAAAGTAGCTGAAGAAGAGACGCAGTGAGCTTTTCCATGAATAAGGTCGGAATTTTCTGCAGGGAGTTCATCGTCAGTCTTAACTTTAGGCTAGCAGACCACTGTCGTATTTTTTCAGCTACTAAGTGCCGCCTCTTTTAATACTACAATACTGTGCGTTCAAAACTTGTTAAGGAGTGTCTGTCCTCACTACAAGTAGTATCACTCTAATTATGATGAGGCCTTTTTGGGTGCCAGGTCATAGCGTAGTCACTGGCAACTGCAAAGCCAATTCGATAGGCAGAGTGGGTCTCTCGTCCTGTTCAGATCGGAATGGTACGGAGATAAATCTACATTGGGGTCTTGCGTTCTAACACTGGATCAATGTAACTCGCGTGCACTTAGCTGATGATCAGTTCCTGTGCGACTGCGATAACCTTTGGGCTTAGAGTAGAACACAGAAGTGCTACTGAACTACTTGCACTTAGAAATGTTTATCTTGCCACAATCGTAGGAGTTCTTACATTTTCTTTCTAAGAACTTGCTTATGCGTAGGAATCATCGATAACAGACCACTACTGCATTTAGTTGTCATACAAACTGGCCCATCAAAATTTTGGTAAGGAATCCTTTGTATTTCTGAAAGGTATATAATTGCAGTGCAGTCGAAGTTAGTATCCCGTCCTGTTCTCCTCCTTTAGAGTTCCTCACTTGCGAATTCAATTTATGCTTCCACGACATTTCAACTTCTTCAAACAAACATTTATTWTGTGCCACCCACACTCAGGTAATATATAATTAGCTGAGAGTTAAATCTATATTTAGACTGCTCTYCGCCCACTGCCACTGTTTATGGCAGTGAGTATGTATGAATATGACAAGTATTTGCACATGCCATTGAAACACTTGTTTAAACATGTAAAATTTGTGCATACGAGTACATATGCAAGTTGGCATATTTTMATAAAATATTTGCCAAATATCTTTATAAACATAATACGCTTATCAAGTGGAAATTTTCTCAAGTGCTTTTAATTTGATATACCCAAGCAGCAGGCGACCGATCGCACGATACGCACACATAGACCCTTACATATCTACATACATGCATCTCTAACGCTATCTTTGTTTGTTCGCGCTGTTGTTGGTGTTGTTGTCGCCACAGCGTATAGCCAATAAAGCTGCCTAGGTTGCACAATTTACACAATCTACTGAATAGCGCTGGCAAATGGCACTCGAAGCGGCGTCACCGCAACCAAAGGCGGCAAAAGTCTCGGCTTATGCTGGGCGATTTTCGCAGGTGGGACTGGCGAAGATGCAGTTGCTTGTGTATTATACTTATAGTATGTAYTTATATTTCTCAACTAAAAACGACGTAGTAATGTGCTTAGYAAGAAATGCATGGCAAAGACATGTTTCTTCAAGTGTGAAGCTTTTGCTGTTGCYCCATCGCTGCCATGATTAGTGCATAATATATTTGATGCGACACTTGTTGCATGCCGCTGCTTGTAGATACAGAGCATATTTAGATATGGTTATATTATAAACTTGACACTTTTWATACAAACGCTGAGCTTTGAGCAAGTGAAATAAAGTATATATAGTATATAAAGAAAATGTAATAAATGGAATCATGCCGCATATTAATAATTCGCTCGGCAGTAACACTTTGCTTAATACGCTTTATTTTCACTGCATATATGAAATGAAAAAAATCTTTGTTAAAAAAACAAAAAAAAAAAAATATAAAAAAAAATCGAAAATCGCTATGAGTTCTAATTACCAATCTATAACCGTTTTATAACCATTTTATAACAAAAATATCAGGTA
>NW_017537489.1:35079-47343 GCF_001853355.1 Bactrocera latifrons | reverse complement strand
CCTTTAGCATAGTAATGCCTTCAAATCAGACATTTGTGGCATGGTTGACAGGTCGCTGCTGTTTCTCTCGTGTTTATATCATTTTTCATAAAGCTTTTAACCTGATTTCACTTGTCATGCTATACGGCCATTTCTTTGTACATATATAATAGAAAGCCTTATGTGAGAATGTGCTCTGAAATTCTGCTACACCTGGCTCAAAATCGGTAGACAACGGCTTCCAGCAGCTGTCGCCCACTGGTTTTCAAATACG
This sequence comes from Bactrocera latifrons, assembly GCF_001853355.1. Classification (NCBI taxonomy): domain Eukaryota; kingdom Metazoa; phylum Arthropoda; class Insecta; order Diptera; family Tephritidae; genus Bactrocera; species Bactrocera latifrons. The sequence continues at coordinate 47,090 of NW_017537489.1, read as the reverse complement.
ATTTGCTGTCGTATGTGTGTGAGTAGCATCTAAGGGCCGACACGAAGCTTTATTTGCGCTCATGTATTATCATTCGCTTTGTATTACATGTGTATATGTACATATGTACCTGTAATGATACGGTAAATATGAGCAATGAATTGCTTTTGTATTGGCCCGGTTGCAAGCTGACATGTTTACGTGTTTATAGCCTCGTTTTCGTCAACACGCTATGTAACATTGAGGGTTATTGACATATGCCACTTTTGTTGCGGTTATTTTAAATGTAAAACTGTTTAAAATATATATTTAAATGGTAGTTAATTTTTTTTTCTTTGACATAAGATAATATTAATACTCAATACCGGAAACTTAAGACGTAAATTTCAGAACTTTAAACTTAAACTTAAACTTAAAACTTAAACTTAAATTTTAAACTTAATACTTAAATCATAAAACTTACAACTTAAACTTAAAACTTTTGGTTTAAAAACTTAATATTTAAAACTTAAACTTAAAACTTAAACTTAAATTTTAAACTTAATACTTAAATCATAAAACTTACAACTTAAACTTAAAACTTTTGGTTTAAAAACTTAATATTTAAAACTTAAACTTAAAACTTAATATATACTGCTACTACTAAAAATGTTAATAATTCACCTCCTGAAATAGTTTTATTTGATTTCAAACTTTGCCTTCCCCATATTTCGATTTAAGAACTTTACGGCCTATACGAGCTACTCAATGCTGAGCGTACCCTATAAAGCTAATGTTTGATTTAATTACTTTTTATGAGTGACTTTAATAGTGTCTTAACTGCGTATAAGGTCTCTAAGTTATTGAGCTGACTCACAGTAAGCAACTCTTCCAAAACCTTGGCCAATAAAGGCCGGTAGAAACTAACCGTTAATGGCTCGTAACTATTGTTTAATGCTCCCATTAAGTCAACACCAAAATTGCACGCGGAATCACAGCACTTTCAATTATCAAACCGCTTTGACTTAAATGGAATGCTAACGACACAGAAAGCTAACCGAAATTCCACTGTTAGCGACACTTCCTGAGCCTTTACATAGAAACATCGAAACTAAAAGTGAAAGAAAGAGAAGTGGCAAAGAGTAAATGAAGTGCGCATAAACACAAGAAGTATGAGTAGAACTTGTGCAAGAATTGGTTAACACAGGGGTATATGTATACTATAGTACAAACAGCGTTTCTAAGCTCACAAATGCATATGGGACTTGTGTTCGTGTATAAATGTGCGTTACTGCAGCTACCTTTATACAAATGCCACACACATGTGTGTATATGTGCCAGCAACTGTAAACGAAATGCCAACATGTACGCAACCTTCACGTTGTCCTCAACGAAACCGCGCCGCGACCGCCTACTCACGCTCCTCATCCTCCCCACCCACGCCGAAAACCAACGAACTAAGCTCAACGCACATAAACGACTAACTGACTTCTTAATTACCTTCAATGTTAGTTAAATCTCGTGAAGTACATAACAGCAACTCAAAAGCCTGGGAAATGGGAGGTGGCGCTTGAGCATGTGTTTGACGGCCATTTCGCCTCATTTTCGACACATTTCCTTGCGGGTTTTGTAATAGCGCATGTTTGCTTAAATATTACTTAACCTGGCACGTCCGGTTTTACCGAGAAACGCTCAACAATTTCGGCACTTAAATAAAATTTTTATTTTAAATGTTTGTAAAACTGTATGACTAAGAATATGCTGCAAGATACGGCTTTGTGTTGACCTGCTATAGAATTTGATGCCATAGAATTTGAGTGATTTGAAGAATCAAATAGAAATCGTCATGAAGAACTTAGAAAGTAATAAGGCGGCTGATATTTTTACCAAAGATAGTATCAGAGAGAGAGAGAGAGAGAGGAGAGAGAAAAAGAGAGAAAGGGCGTTGCTAAATGGTACTAAACTAAAAGGTCCAGAGGTTGTTTAGCATGGAGTAGCTCGTATGGGTTCTCAATAGGTGTGAAACCAAGCCATACGACGCTCGATAATACCGAAGCTCGCAAAATGGCTCGGAAAAAACAAATCCAAAAAATTTTTCTTCTAAAAAAAAATTTAAATATTATCCTAAATGCGCTTTTCACTCTCTTTAGATCAGTTAGCTAAGCGGTGCAAGCTGATTTCTTCGAGTAAAATACTTTATAGTATCTTTAAGTGCCACTTAGTTACTGTCTTTGCACTGTTGCCAACAGCAAACGCAACCAGAGAAATCAGTTTTGTGGCACACATAACACTTGACTTTATTTCTTCTACCTGTCCTAATCTACAAAGCCACAAATACACATACACACACATTCACACAAATACAAAAACAAATGCAAATGCAAATGCAAAAGGCGAAAGTGACTGTTGTGGCTAGAGTAACGCATTTTCACAAAAGCTTCGCACACACTCCTGCRAGTATATGTAAGCCACGCATGTGAACAAATGTCGGTGAGATAAGCGGTCGCTTTTAGAAAGAAGAGAAAAAATCCAATCAACATAACAACTTGGCAACAGCTTACAGCYTACAACAAAAACTAATATAGTTTTAGCATCGGGGCGCCCACCCAACCACTATGGAGTGCCGCATACCGTTATACTGTGCAAACAAAAAACACGAATGGCCTGCATTTTCAAAAATGTTACATGTGTTCGTTTGAAATGGCCGCCCAGCAGGAAAAGTCGTCCTCATGCGAGTTGATAAATTCCCTTGAACAAGAAAAAACGTTAACAGTTTGAATAGCAGCTGTATGCTATAGTGTACCGATCTGAACAAKATGTTCGGAGGTACTCGTAGTAGTATTTTCTAGCATACTAAATATTTCCGAATTTCGAAGATACATTGTTAAATACGTTTTCCATACGAGGACTTGAGTTCGATCGTTCAGTTTGTATGACAACTATACAGGGTTTGTGCGGAAACTAATAGGAATGAGTCGATTTAAAAATATCTATTGAACCAATCATTACAATTCTTTAAAAGCTTTGAAAATAGGCTCCATCTGCGCCGATGCAGCGCTGACAGCGGGATTTCCAAGCATTGAAGGCGTCCTTCGAAAAGGCCTTGAGAGCCGAGGTGCATGCTGCTTGGATCCCCTCCAACGTCTCAAACTGTTTACCTTTCATCAGCCTTTTCAGGCAGGGAAACAAAAACAAAGTCCGGAGGGACACATTTGGGCTGTAGAGCCGTTGCGTAAGCGTTGKAATGCCGACCTTGGTTAGGTAGCTGTTCACAAGAAAGGCGGTGTGAGCCGGGACGTTGTCGTGGTGCGACTTCCAATCGGCTGCGAAGTCTTGTCGTACTTATTGACCCTTAGTTTGAGTTTCTTGATAATTTCCACGTAAAACTTGGGGTTGACATTTTGTCCAGGAGGAACATATTCAAAGTGAACGCTGCCTTTGATGTCAAAAAAGTTTTCACTTTGGATTTGTCATTTTTGTCATTCTTCCGGTCCTCATCAGCGACCTCTTCCCAGCCCTCCAAAAAGGCTCAGTGTCACCGGAACACAACCACTTCATCTTAAAGCTACATCTGGGCAAGCCTGCTTGATCATATCAAAAGTCTCTGTAGCAGATTTATCGAGTTTAATCCCGTAAGTCTGCTCTAACGAACGTTGGATTTTCGACTTGCACCACTCACAGAAACAAGTCGCGCGAAAATGTTTGCCGAGAGTCAGGGCAAGTGCTCGGAGACAACTGACCAGCTGCTCGTTCGTTAGCTAAGAACGCCCTTTACAGAATCCAGTTGSTGAGCGCATGCTTGGAACTACAGTCGTGGCRGAAGAAAATCAGTTCTATTACTTTCTGGACAAACCCTATATGCTATAGTGGTCCGCACTAAACAATATGTTCGGGTAATGCAGCGATGCATAAGATAATTGATTAAGGAGTTACATGAGTTTACGGATTTCTTGTTTAATTCTAGAACACCTCTAGATTATTGTCCTAAAKTTTCAAGTTGATCCGAGTAATATAATATTTTCGGAGATACAACCTTGAGAACTTGTGCGCTCAAGCCTAGATAGGTTAAGTGCGTCGTCTTTAAACGAGTTTTTCTCGAAACTGTGTCTGTGAAGTCGGTTAGCACGACTTCTCAAGAACTACTTAACCGAATTTCATGAAATTTTACACAGGTCTTTGAGATATAATTGGACAACTATTTGAAAAAAAAGTCGCGAAATTTTCTATTTTTATTCCCACGAATGAGCAGCTTCTAGAGAAGAAAATTACTTGCGAACAATTTTAGATCGATATCTAAAAAACTGYTTATACAAACGCACAGACGGACATATTTAAATCAACTCAGTTAAGGTTGATGATTCCAAGTGTCACTTAATTCGTGGCAAACTAAAAAAATCGATTAGTGAAATGAATTCTTGTCGAACTGAATGATTTGTTTGGATCAAATTTCAATTAGGTGTAGTAGAAAGCTTTAAGCAAAAGCTAGAAAATGTTAAGTTAAGTTTTATATTCATTTCACTGACAAAATGATTTCAATGATTTTCCTACAGTGCGCCTCTTAACAGTGGCTTCGTTAAGACCGGCCTCAATAATATGCACACACACATTAATTTTTATTCTACAACCATATACATATACAAAGCTACAGTTTTTACAGGCTTACCACCTACACGGTTGGCAACGAGGTACGCTCGAGTGCTATTCTGAAAGGCTGACTGTGAAAAGTGTGTCGAAACAGCTTGATATACGCACACAGCTTTACGCAAATAAACACAGAAATTTGCATACAGCCATGTCCCTGTTTATATACACACAAATACGTATTGTTTATGCATACATGAACATTTACAGTCCGTTCCTGCAATAGCTGCACTATAAATTTAAACCGAAAAAAAAAAAAAATAGAAACACACGTATTTTCAACATTTTGGCTTCGCAACAGTCAACTGTATACGCGTTAGGCAATAAACAGTGGTTTTGAATGAAAAATATAAAGAAGGTGGAAGGGAAAACTGTAATACTTATTTTGTAACTGTATGAAAAGTTTGTAAAATGCACAATATAAAGCATTTACTACTTTCAGCATTGAACTCATTAAGAGGTTACATGGGTTTCCATGGAAAAAAAAAACACAATTTTCCAAATTTTTTTCTCATTTCAAATATTAAATATTTTTTTAAGAATTCTTTATTATTACAAGTATGCACTATTAATAAAGAAATTCTGAAATTTTTGGAAAAAAATATTTTAAACTCTGCCACTTCCAGACAACTCAATACAGGATCATCTAAGTTGAAAAAGTACATATTTTGGTTAAAATTTTAACTTAGAACTTGGACGAAGGAAAAAAACTAAACACTGGATTTTTGGCAGATATTTTTACTAAAAAAATTAAAGTTTCACGACATTTTTTTTTCAAATAGTTGTAATCGAAAAAAAGAAAATCCTCATCCAGGTCCTTAAGAATTGCATCTCGAAGACCTGTGTGAAATTTCATGAGTATCGGTGAAGTAGTTCTCGAGAAATCTTGCCAAGCGACTTCAAAAATGCAGTTTCGAGAAAAATGCGCTCAAATACGGCGCACCGGTAGCCTCGAGCGCACACATTTCAAGTCCACTCCTTGGTTTTTTGTAAGGAACGAATTGWATGAATTTTTTCCGCTAAATCAAGTCGTATATCATAAATAGCACGTTCAATATTGACTTCTAAGGCTTGCAGAGAGTCTGCTTTATTACTAAAGACCAATGACTTTAAATAACCACACAAAAAGTAGTCTAATGGTATTATATCATAMCTTCTTGGAKKCCATTCAATGTCACAATTTCTTTAAATAATCGARTCTKYAAACTTYCCTCGCTATAATTCGGTTGTTGCACGTATTCTCGTCTTGTTGGAACCAGATGTTGTCAAGATGAAGTTCTTTTTGTTGAAGTTGTTTTTTTTTATCGATCTACATATACCGCTATCCATTTACAGTAACGATGTCACCAGCTGCCTTTCCAAAGAAGTACAGACCGTTGTTTCCCAAAAACTAAGACTAAAAACCACACCAAACTGTCAATTTAAGTGAATGTAACGGGTTTCTTCATGAATAATTTGTGGATTTTCATKKCATCAGAAACGACGTTTTAGTTTGTTTACCACATCACTCAGATGAAAGTGATCCTCATTGGTGAAGATGATAAAAAAAATTCTTATTGTTTCCAAATCATTCCAAGGCATCATCAGCAAAGTCACGACGTTTTCGGTGATCCAGTGGTTCAATTTCTTAAATGAGAACAATTTTATATGGATGCCAGTCCAAATCCTTTCTCAAAATCCGCCAGATTGTGGGTTAAGACAGTCTTAATTCTTGAAAATGCCTTGAAATCGACAAATTGCGGTCTTCAGCAACACTTGCCTGAAAGGAAGCAATATTTTCATTACTTCAAGTGGTTCGCTCCTTTGTGTTATTGGCACTTGAGACTTGATACTTATACACTTAGAAATCATATCATCCCTATTGGAAAAYCCAGTATTATTGTCTAAGACAATTGTATAGTGTTCGTAGAAATTGTTCTGATCGCACCACTGCCAYACAAGCCGAACGATCGGAACAAGTGCTTGATTGGAAAACAAAATTTGACAAAATATCTTCACAAAATTTATCATAGATTCCTGTTTAAGATAGCGCAACAATCTCTGAAGATTTTTAAGTAAATGAAACTAAAAATAGACCACCGTGCAGAACCTGCGTAGCATTGATACTACATAAATATATGTACATATATAAAATTATATGCACTGCGGTGCATAAATGAAATGCAAATAAAGACTTTGCAGCTATTTCTATATATATGTACGTCATTTCTTTGTATTGGCTTCGTTATATTTTTATGTGAAATAAATATAAATATAGACTTTTCCTCTCAGCAGGTCTTTATGGCATAAACCAAATAAATGCACAACATAAATTGAAAATGTCTTGCTTTGCTTCAAAATCTCAAAGTTACGTTTCTTTACTTCTGTTCTAATGAAAGGCCTACTCAACTACTCACTTATAGARTTCGACGAACACTTCAAACTTCTGTGTTTGTTCCTGTTAATTGCTGACAATAAACACAAACCTACTGTCAGCCGTTTAGTGACACTATGGGCATATGACAGACACCGGTGCAATTGTGGTTGTTTCCGATTGCTTAGAAATTGATACTTTACGTCCGTCTTTACTGCTTGCCTACAGTGGCTTCGGAATGCAAACAATACACCATAAGACACTACATGGCAATAATACTCGCATTAACTTGCAATCCAGCAACACGAATCCCTCTTAAGATCATCGTTGGCTTTATTGCAAAAAACTATTTTCTATGCAGTTTAACTGCAATTATGAGTTGTACGCAATTCGAGGAAGTACTGTTAGTAGTGGTGAAATATATTTGATTTTCGTGAAACACAAATTGCCGAGTAATTTCGCTGACGATTAAATTTCAACTTAAATGGCCTAACCTAACTTAGGTAAGATCGAAATCGACGTGGTGAATAGTGATTCGTCTTCAGTGTTTGCTTTTCTGGATTTCTTAAAMGACACTTGACATTTGTTTGGTTGTRTATCACTCAGAAGAATTTAACGAAATTCGTTTTGTAGTCTTGGAGGATTTACGACCTCTATTCGTCATTTCGTCATAACATCGATAAAGCTGATGGAGCTGCAGCGCCRAATTAGGTCTCGTGCGCATTTCCAGTGAATGTACCATATATTCCCGATGKGGTATATTTTTCAGCACACGTCTTGCTTTGCAAACAAACTTGCATTATCATTCATTCATTGTATAAAATAGCCACTTTGGAGCATAAAAGTATAAAAAAGAAATTATAAAATGTCAAATCAATGGTTGATAAGTTTTGTTTCAAGACTTTGACCTTGAAACGTGAAAATCACAGTTTACAGTTCTTTTAACTAAATATTGCATGCACATCCACATAAACACACACACACATACACATGTGTGAACTCATATATGCGCGGTCATGCACACTTAGTTATTAATCAAGTGTGACCTTCAGCTCTTTCGCCCGCTCGGTGCAAATGGCTTTGCCAATTTTCTGCCATTTCCGACCTTAATGAAATGAGTTATTAAGAGTATTTGTGTAGCTACTCGGCACTCGATTTGCGTTCAAATATAGCTAAGGTATATAATGGTGCATAGTATACATATATATATGTATGCAAATACAATATAATATACACTAGGACTGAAGTCGAAATCGTGAACAATGCCGGATGTTTTACACTTTCATAATTAAGTCTTCGTTTGCTGTGTGGTTTTCGGAATGTGGTTATCAGGTTTAGATTGTGTTACGAATTTGCTGAATTGATGTGATATGGAATCAACCTAATGACAATAAATAAAATGTACGAAAATACATTTCATTTGAGATCGAACGAAAAAATGTCGTTGGGCTTTTCTGCTATTTTCCCAACATGAGAAACACCTATCTTGTTCTTCTTTAATTGGGTTTTGATGTACAGTCTTGATTGGTTCATCTTGGATGGAACAGCTTGTTTTCTCTGCCACATTTTCAAACTCATGTCTTATGGCTCTTGAACTTTTTACTTAGATATGTATTTCTCTGCCAACAAAAGCAACGACTTGTAGTGCCCTGAACTTCGAAAGAATTTCAAATAATTTATGTTTTTTTAATAGTTTTGCAACATAAAAGTTTTTCCGGAACCTGCTTTTAACAACTGTTCCGCGTATTGATTAAAATCGTGGTGCGAGTGTATTGTGGCCAAAAGGGACTACTTTGAGCGGGASGACATAGATTTGGAAGTATAAATAAAAATTTTWAAATTATGAACAWAGTCTTACTATTTTTTGCCTATACCATATGTTGCTAGAATATCAACTAATTTCCATTTTCTTGCAATTTTCAGGCACTCAACGCAACTGTAAATTACAAATACAAACATATTATAGCTAAATACATCCAAAAGYATTTCCTCATCGTTCAAACCATGGGCTCCGGTCATTACATTTGGGCGATATTCTTTTTTGCCAGTTTATGTAGTGCATCGCTGTAAGTACCGTAGTCAATGAATTGATGTGTGTAATTATATTGTATCACATGTGTGTGTGTGTGTGCGTTCGTGCCTAGTGTGTGTATAAGCTTTCACTATCATATATTACACATACGAGTATTCATTTGGTATATGTATGTAAATACAAATGAAAAAAGAAAAATACAAACTGACTTTTGACAGCGTCAATATTATATTAACAGCTTTTCATATATATTTTTGCAATTTTTGCACATAACAACAACTACACACACTAATGCACAAACAAAAAAGCAATTAAGCTATTGAATTGCTTAATTAATAGAGGAAATGACATTCGATGATTATTATAGATAATTTCGCAATTCAATAACAGACTAAGGCTGAGAGTATTGCAATGTGATGGGCTTTTATTTGAAAGTATTTTGTTTTTATTTTATTTTTTTAATTTTGCTAAAATATGTTGGTATTGAAGGTGGATTTCTTTGATTTTCATAATAGTATACTTTTCAGTGTACACAGAGACCGAGTGTATGTAATATAGAGTATTATATATGTACATTATTTTCCAAATTGACAGTTTTTGTAGACCTTCCCTTAAACTTCAATTTTGCCACTCAGAATTGGAGTGACTTGTAGAGTTTGACCCTTGTTTGTCGAGAGAGGACTTTACTCCTCAATTGCTTACTCAGTCCGAAGTAGCACCTGTTGGCAAGAGTTATCTTGCGTTGGTTTTCTAGGCTGACATTGCTGGTGGTGTTTATGCTGGTTCCAAGATAGACGAAATTATCTACAACTTCGACGTAATGACTGCCAAGTCGCGAGTGCGAAGACAGGAGATATTCCGTCTGGCTCACGTTCACAGCTAGACACATCTGCTTCGCTTTCTTATCCAGTTTGAAGAAAGCAGAACTAATGACATGGGTGTTGAAGCCAAGAGCAAATTGAAGRAATCGCACGAAAGCGWGTCGCTCTGTCTGAAATCTCGTTTGGTATGGAAAAAATTTTACATAGTTGAGTTATGCAACAAGAGTTAGAGGCTGCCACTTATTACTCTACAGAAGCCTTTGAAAATGGTAAAAATGAAACAAAACAAAAACAAAAAAAAAGGAGAGGGTGTTAAAAAAGGCTTATCAGACGAATAAATATATGGAAAATTTAAAGATAATAAAAAATGTAGCAGTTATGTATTTAACCTTCTTCACATAACCTCAAAATTTATGTAAAAAAATTTACCAAAATAAAATCAGTTTATATATTTTGTCGTTGATAAGTTTGCTTTGACATATTTGATGTAAACTTGCCTTTTCCAAATACACTGTATTTTTTGTTAAAAGTATTAATTTTTTAATATAAATTATTTTTTGTTTCTTAGTTTGACTTAATATGGGAAACCCGTATTAACAATATATTAACATTATTCTGGAAGGTTCCTTTATTAATTCTATAACAATGAACTACCAGAATTCCTGAGTTCCCTTTCTCATTATCCATTGAGAAAAATCTATTATCCGTAAGGAACCACTCACAATATCTCAATTGCCGGAAAAAAGTCTAGATGAGAGTACAGCATTTTTGTTATTTAAGGCTTTATATGACATGATAAGTTCAATTATTAAGTCTTTGTAATCTTCTGATATATGATTTCTTAGAWAATTTTGGACAACGTTCACAAAACTTTTCTTAGATCTTTTTTCAGATCATTCTATTTCTCCATCTATCAGCTCTATCATCATTAATTGTCGAAAGTAAGAAATTTTCATATCAAGAGAAAGAAAATTCCGGATCTTTATTCTATGTAGATTCCAAAATTTCAGACAATTTCAGTTCATGCACTTAACCCTTTAAATCACTTTGCGACAATAAGTGCGGTTTTTTTTTTGAAGTTGACAGTTCATAMCTTGGTGCATGATCGATTTCAATGTGCTGACTTAGCACAAGTTTCGGAATATGTTTGTAATTTTCTGATCAATGTGGAAGTCTTGGCACATCCAGTTCGGACGTTTAATGGATCTGTTGGGCGAAAATAAGTTTTTGCGCCGTCAAACAAAATAACAGTCAGGTACATGATAATTTGGTTTGGTCCAAAACACTTTGGTATGGCAATTGATATACCACAGGATTCATCTTTAGCCTAGCCTAATATATAAACCTAGGTTTTTCACATCTGCCACCACGAAATAATATTTAATATTGTCTATATGTGACGAAGGAAATAAATCGAATAGTTTGAAGATGTGCCAATTTACCCACCACATTGCACACTCTCATGCCATTACTGTTTCACATACATATGCAAACTGACACATTTAAATGGTAATTTTTATCAAATCTCTTTGTATTATCATATTAAACATGCAATGTTTTTTTAATTTTTGTCGGAGCATAAATTTTGGAATTATTTGCAAACGCTAGACAAAGCATATCTGTCCAAGTCGCCAGCAAATGCAATTTCAATGCCAACAGATATGCTCTGGCTGTGAGCAAAATACTATGATAAGTGCGACTGTATAATGTTGAGAACCGTTACGATGGTTAAACAGTATGCTGGAAGAAACCAAATGTTTAATAATAATAATAATAAAAATTATTATGAGAGATAAAGATTCAAAATTTTTCGCTTCTCCACAAAATTTTGTATATACTAATCTAACTGTTTAATATAATATAAATAGATATTTGTTCACTATTGTACTATTGATTCCCCACCACTTTTTTCAAATATTTATATGCAAATTCGTAAACTATGCAAATATTATTGGTATTTTCTGTGTAAAAGTTTAAAAATGAAAGCAAATTTCACAAAATAAACAAACAAATTTATTTTATGGATGGCTTGCCAAACGATTAATACAATTATACGTACGTACATATCATAATTTCAGAGCTAATAATGCCAAAATAAATTTCCGAGAAAAGGAGAAAAAAGTCTTAGACCAAATTTTAGGTGCAGGAAAATATGATGCCAGAATACGTCCATCCGGAATTAACGGCACGGGTAAGAACAAACAAA
>NW_017537489.1:29319-33359 GCF_001853355.1 Bactrocera latifrons | reverse complement strand
TTCGCGCAATGCAAAAAAAATATTTTCAATTGCAAAACACCTAGTTTTGTAAGAAACTTACTGCTTTACCAAAATCGCTTGTGCGATATCCAGCCTCAAATAATAATAAAAATAATAAAAAATAAAATAAGAAAAATGTGCGAATAACGGTATTGCAATTTAAATTTTTTATTTTTTTAGTTAATTTTTTCATTGAGTTAAAAAACTGGGAAGAAAAAAAATGGCTCTCAAATAATCAAATTTTAGTCGTTAATAACTCTTACACGATAAAAAATACGAAAAACTCGCACGATATCATGTTGTAGAACATCAAATTTACTTTAAAAGCTATGAAATGATACTTTTTTTAAATTTGTTGGAAGCGAGATATGACTCTTTCTAACTTATTACACGAAWACTATGGAAAACTGTAAGCAGAAGCGCTTTTGATTTACAATTACGAGGTCATACTTGAGAAAAATTTTCTTAGACTTGTCCACTTCTCTGCTTTTTGAGAGTAATAAGCGAAAAATATAATTTTTTTGACCCATTCTAATAAATACGCCATTTACTACACAAAAAATCTGTATATTTTAGTGTAAAACTGCATATCTCAAAATTACTTGTTATATATGTTTTTCTGACATTTGTGTATGGGTTTCCATTACAAAATTCATATAAGTCTATATCATATTGACCTAAACAAATATTAATTTTTATATATGAACAAAATCAACATTTAAATATCTATATATTATATATACGTGTGTGTGTGTGTACCTACTGTATCGAAACAGACGGCCCCGCTATAGTCAGAATCAATCTTTTCGTACGAAGTATAATGACGATTAGTGATATAAAAATGGTAAGTTTAGCAAAAAAAAAAAGTCTGCAAATAGCACACAATATCAAGCAAAAGTCATCTTATCAATTGAAATTATAATAGCATAAACAGATTTTCCTAAAAACCAAAATACAAACTAATACCATTGACTTGCAAGTAATATTAAAAAAAAAAAATAAAATAAAAACACCCAAAAACTTGTTATGATCTCCTAAAGATTTTTCGCAAAAAAAGCGCTGAGAGAAAAAAATTAAATCTTTAATAAACTCCCAAAATATTAGTTTAAATGAACCGCATAATTTTACCTTTCACGGAATGCTCACAAAAACATAACAACCGTTGCAGTAACTGCATAGCAAACATACTCGTATTTACTCGCATTTACTCAAAAACCCTCTCGCTCTTATAGTTATTAAATTAGAAACAAAAACACTAATGCTGCTTTAGATATTCAAATTTAATAATGTTTTGAATCAGTTTAAAAATAGCTTGCATTTGTTACAAATATAGTTGGCAGCGGGTGCAGAGAATCTTAGTTAGATCACAAAAAAATTGTTAACCCGAAGTTCATTAAAATTTCCATTAAAAAACTAAAATCAAACGAAAATAATTCCATCATCACTTTGTTACTCTCATATATTTCATAGTAAAGCAAGTTATAGTACCCTTATAGTGACTGCCACTCTCACCGATTGGTTGCGAACAAGTTTTTCATTAATTGTYTTGCAATTCCCGCGTTCCTCACTGCTCACTACATATTATTTTAAGCTACTACTTACTTCCATAATAACAACGATTTATATTCAAATAGAGTGTTAAGCTGATTTTCTGCATTTTGAAATACACAAACATCATTGGCTGCTTGAAAACAAAAAATTGAGCAATATACAAAACTAAAAATGCAAAGTCTTTTATTGAAAGCCAAAGAAAAATAATAATAAAAAAGAACTCAAACAATCAAAAGAAGAAAAAAAAACTAAACAAAATATATAAAATTAAATGCTTGAGCAAATTAATTTCTCTGATATTATAGCAATTTATTATTTAAAACTTTTGTGGAGCTCTTAGTAGTTAGATTAGGTTGGGTTAGGAGATCGATTATAACAGGGAGCTCACTTGGCTTAGAACGTTAGTCCGTTGTGATAACTTAAAAATCCTATACATTGGATCTTAAAAACCTTCATAATCAGCAAAGCGCTTTAAGCCTATCACAAGTCTGTTGAGATTTKCAATATTAGTTTCGACTATGTCTTCTGGTGCGTCGAAGGTAAAACTATCATGTTTTAGTCACAGCCGTGTAAAACCTGGACAATGTACTAGAAAGTGTCTGGATGCTTCCACCTCACTTCTCTCTTCTATACAACTTTAGTTCGATTTATTTTTATTGTTCTCCTTTACACACCGTCTAGTAAGCACTCTTACGATTGCGGCAAGATGAATTTTGCTAAGAGCAACTAGTTTAGTAGATGTTATGCGTACTGCTCTTGCTCAAATCGAACTCGCAGTCGCACAGGAATTTTTTAACSAAAAACGTCAACGAAACCCCAACTTTATCCGACTCCGTTGTGAGCGGAGCAAGATTGACCCTCTGGCTAGCTCAWCGRCTTTGYAGTTGCTRGCTATACCGCTGTGACCAGGCACTGAAACAGTTTCTTACTATTTCTAGTGAGGACCGACACTCCTTGATTAATTTTGAGCATACAGTAGGCAATTCGTCTACGGCAACSTTGATAGTAGCTACTTCTGCTTGAAAAACACTACAGTGGTCTGGTAGTCTAAAGCTAAGAYTGACGAAAATTCCTCCTCCTAGCTTTGACCATCCGTGAAAAAGCTCACTCACTCACTCACCCACCCACATATCCCTCGTCGGCCCGCTCATAATAAGTAAAAACGAATCTAATATATTTAATCTAAARGCTTGTATATCAACTACAGTATTCTCTGCTAAACTTACTTCTGGTATATTATTTTTAACGCGCTTTGGAAGCACCAACACTTAAAAAGGTCTTCTTCACAGATACCCYGAAAATAAAGCAGAAAGAACTTGTAAGCTGATGCTTATAATATTTCTTGAAAATGCTATGATTCAGCGCATTGYAAGCGCTTGAAGTATATATAAATTCCGGCATTGTTTTGCTAGTTTCCACAAAAATTGTTTTCGATTCGCCATTTCTCTGCTCGCTTCTGTTCTAACACTATGCTGTCCATTTGGTTGAGCATCTGTCATAGTTTGCTTAACCTTCCTATACCCGCGCCAAATGTTTTAACACCTATACCCGAGCACGGTGTGCCAGACCGTGACTTTGACTCCTCTTACYTGGTTATTTTTCTATAAAACCGTTTATAGTTTTTTTATTTTATAGGAAATATAGGATGTAATAAAACAAAAAATAGGAATTGTTAACATAAATTATTTCTTACTTTAATGTTTATCAGTCTTTCCTGTTTCGTCGGTCTCACAGACATGTGCGCGGGTATAGGAAGGTTAATACGCTGACGAGTAAAGCATGATGGATCTAAGACAGTTAAAGATCATTTGGTTACACGGAAGTTTGTAGAAAAATTGAGGGCCAAAAATAAATAAATAGAAGACTTTGCATATAATCATGTTTTCCATGATTAAAACACACACATTTGGTTGAACCCCATCAGTTAAAAAAAAAAAAAATAAATAAAAAAAATAAAAAATAGAAAAAGTCACCTTTGCAACTCAACTGTATTTAAAGAATTTAATGGAACGCAGTTTCTTAGAATTACGTTATTTATTATATTTATATTTGTGTTTTTTTGTAATTGTTATCTATATTTTATATGGCAAATTCTACAATATYAAAACAGAAAAGTATATACTAAAGTTTGTAATGAACAGTTATAAATACTTCTTTAGCTAAATACCATATTTACTCATTATAATGACTATAGTTATTTAAATATATATATTTACACAGACAATGAACTTTACAACGTAACCCCCTAACCACAAAAAAAAAAAAAAAAGAATTAAAAGCGAAAATTTATATTGTTATATTATGTTCTTAATATGTATGTGCTCCAAAACTGCAAAACGAGTTCCTATACTACAGAATATGCGCTCTATATACAGTTTATAATAATTAATTATAATTGTACATTGCTATTAGCTTCATTATGTTTACATTAGTTTGCTTTCTATTTTGATTTGATATATGTACATTACTCAAATGGTTTTTTTTCCATT
>NW_017537489.1:23597-28141 GCF_001853355.1 Bactrocera latifrons | reverse complement strand
TTTTTCTATTGTTTTAATTTATTTTATTAAATTTGTACTTAATATAAGCGTTTCTCCCACAGCTGCTGTACTTTACTTGTGGCAAACTTAACTAACTTAGTTGGGTTGTTAATTCACTCCTTTTGTTTCTTTGTAAATAACACTAAAATTAATGTGTTGTTTATTGCACAATCGTGTTTTGTGCAGCAAAGTGAAAGAAGTCGTTGAAATCTCGCGAGTTTCATGTTTTTTTTAACATACCGTGTGCCCACAAAATTTTTCACCATACAAATCAGTAGCTAAACCCACTGTCGGCAAGCACATTTCAAAATAGTCAAGTCAACTCGAATAAAATTGTATTTATTTTTATTTTTATTTTTTTTTTGCCACTGGCTTACATATAAAATGTGTAGTTTTCTCAATTTAGTTATTAGTATTATTGTTTGTTACATTAATTTAAAATTTCTTATATAATATTTATTTTCGAAATATTGGTAAATTCGTTCAAAACTCAACTCATGTCATTTATAAGTTGTGTGTGTTTTTCAGCGAAAAAATACAAAATAACACTAGCAGTTTACGAATATTTTAAGCAAATGCAGAACTGAGGTCAAATATCATTAACTGCACTTTATTGCAGCAGTTATGTGTTACTGAAAGCAACATTTTGAATTTTTTGCTTTGCATACGAGTACAGAGGTCGAATGCTTCGCACACTTTGAACGCGCACAACTTTCTAAAAGCTCACAAAAAGCTTTGGCAACGACGAAACAGCAAGTGCGTTAATTAAAAACAAACAACAGTTATTTCGAACTAACCCAAAGTATGTTCGTTAATATAATGAAGACGACGAAATGAGCCAAAATATGAAATTTGTTTCGCTTTTATATAATAAAAAAATACACATATGTACACATGCAGAAAAAATCTCTAAAAAGAGCAAGTAATTTTGTTTATAGATTACTGGTGCATTTTCTTTACATTTTAAACGCATATCTATTTTCATGTATAAATATATATATGTATATGTATATGTGTGTGTGTATTATACAGATGGTCCCGCTGTTGTGCGAGTCAACATTTACATAAGAAGTATATCTAAAATCGATGATGTCACTATGGTAAGTGCGTGTTAGGTTTATACAAAAAAAAAAAAAACAATTTTTAAATAAAGTTTTTGAACACACAAAAATCCATTAAAACACAAATATTCGTACTTTCGTATTCTGTAGTGTGTATTTTGTAAAATGTTAATTCAACCATAATTAGAACAGTTAGCCAAAAGCGCCATTAGACGAGTGTCGCCGCATACTCTGCAACGAATTCTTAACGCGTGGTGAATATTTCCTTTAGGCCCGAAATATTTACGCCTGACAGCAATAGGCCTGTTATTAGTTCAAATTTGCATCTTCTGCTTCAATATTTCGTAGCCAAAGAAACTCAGAAACTCTTCGGACTGAGTACATGCTGTGTACTCCAAGCGCGCGAAAGTCTGCAGTGAATGCTCATCTACCATGCTTTTCACATAATCATACTTTTTCGATGTGTATATTTACATGCATACATACATACATATATGTGTAYAACGTGTTCTCAGTGAATTTTCGAATTTTCAGTAAAACCAAATTCCATTCGGAGTAAGCCGCGTTTCCAACTGTCTCTACATATTGTCCTAAACAACTATGCGTCCTTACATAACGGAAATTGTTTAGTGTACAGTTACATAATACCTACATATATAGTACATACTCGTMAAATATACCTACATAAAGGACACGGTGCGCAATCTCACCGTAAGAATGTTTGATACATACATACATACTAACAGTGGAAAATTAGCAACCAAAACAAAAACTTATATATTATATATATACTATATATATTATATGTGTACGAGCAAATGCTATTTATTATTATAATTACTGTTATGATAACTATTATAATAATTGTTATTATAATTTATATGATAATTTAGTGTTATGATTATACCACACCGGGTCTTAACATAAATATTTAAATAATACTACTAATATTACAATTAATCGTTTTGATATTGATGTCTTTTTTGACGTACAACAAATACATTTTCTTTATTATTGATTCATTTGATGAATACATTTAACATTTTCGATTATTCCTACACATTATTTGTTGCTTTTATTAAACCTTAAAACCCTTCCTTTATTTATTTATAATCATTTCAGACATGACTTTTACATTGACAATTAGCAAATGTACTGCAGACTGAAAGCGTAAATAAATCGACTAAATTGTGGGGTTAGTACTGCTGTGAGCAAAAAATAGTAAGCTCATCTTTATACATATATAAAAAGCAACTGTCACGTTGTTTGTACGCGATGGACTCTCAAACTACTTAACCGATTTTAGTCAAATTTAGCACACTGCGTCCAATTCGAACCAACTTAGAAGATAGGATAGGAAAAACAATTCGTTATTAAAAAATGCAGCGGACATATCTATTAAAGAAAGGCTGGTAACCAGACATTGAGAAAGCTTCTCTGAATAGTTTCGCGCTACCGACGCATAACACTCAAATAGGATTGAATTGTTGACAGGAAGAAATTTAGAGTGCCCCACATCTCGATAATCGATGAAAACTGTCGAACATAACCTTCGGTTTTGACCTGCTTTAACGTAATTTTTCGGCTTGAGCTCACCTTTGCCACGATATTCGGCCGACTGGTCTCTGTTTCCGGGTCGTGGGCAAAGATCCAAGATTCATCGCCAGTATTAATACGTCTCACGACTTCCTGATAGTCGTAAAGAATTGTTTCACAAATGTTAATGCGACGTTGCTTTTCGTGATTTTTAGTGATTTTGGAACCAATCATGATTTCTCAAATGGTTTTTACTGGTCCTTCCAATATTCCAACGATGCCATTGAGATCTCTGTGTGTTAATCGTCGCTTATCAAGCATCAATTCCCTAATTTTTTGATGCGTTGATTACCACTTGATGCTAATTGTCGTCCTCGACGTGGTTCGTCGCCAACCCGTTCCGGAACCTCTTTAAAAATTGTACCAAACAGACCTTTTCCAACATTCTGAATGTTTCGGTACCAGAAACTTGATTCCGCGCACAAAATTTATGGGAATTTCTCTGTTGAAAAAGTCGTAAAAATCGCCGAATGCACTTTATGTACTTCAGAAAAACAAGCCTATGACAAAACAAAAACAAGAAATGACATTTGGCACAGATGCCAAGATGTCACTGGCAGTCATRCTAATCTAGAAAAAAWTWTTTCCACATTCATATTAGAGATTAAAAGAGAATTTGCGCATGTTTTTATAGTCTACGAGTACATTTCCACATAATTGTAGTTCGGTCGACCTTTAGTGTTGTTGTGCCAGCTAAAAATATATTTCAGAGTTTTCGGAAATAGTTGTTAACGCAGTTATGGTCCAAATCGAAATCGCTGTCTAGCGTAGTATCGTAATCTCGATTTACAATGAAGAAGATTATTTCATCAAAATATGTATGYCAAATATTTTTAACGCTATAGTCGTCACCAACAAATGCCCAAAAAAAGCTAAGACTGAATACGAAAAATCTACGTAGTTTAATCAGAACTCACTCAAATATTCAGGGGAAATTTGTTAGAAGAACTTTTTTTTTTTATTTTTTACTACCCGCAGTTCGTCAAAACGTYCTGAGTATGTATAACACCAAAAATGTCARACTCTACTGTAAAGTTGTAAGTTGCCAAAACTCGAATATAAAAGGCAATCTACGTAGAATAGTTTGCAAACGCAGATGTAAGAAATTTTACTTGCTAACTACTTCAAAAATACTACCTTTCCTGAAAGACTTAGAGTGCCATCGATAATTGTGAAATACTCTTCATCAACTAAGAAAAGCCATATTTGTGGATTCGTTCGTATAGCATGTTCTTGAATAACGCACTGCACTATAGACGTTATAAACTTAATAATTTATTAATCACATTAGCTGATCGTATGCAGCATAATTTCAGACTATTTGATCTTAAATGGCATTTCTGTACTTATTAATACAGTGTGGCAAGTTCGGTAAGAACGAATACTAAATTTTAGCCTTTATGATTCTAACGTTTTCAGTTTAGAAACCGAAAATTCAAAAAGCTSATGGAAAGCGCACCGTTTTTTAATTTTAATCCACCACACAATTCATTCTRGTTCGTTTATTGCTCTTTCAATTCAACACAACATGTAGTGAAATTAAAATTCAGCTTTTTGTTATTTTCCTCTATCACACACTCGATTTTAGTTCGTTGACAGTTGAGATTAAAATTCAACTCATTATTATTTTTTGCTATCACACAATTGGTTTTAGTTTATTTATTGTTTTTCCAATTCAACAGTCAGTGTGGTGAATTTGAGGTGAAATTAAAATTCAGCTGTTCGTTACTCTCCTCTAACACACAATAAATTTTAGTTTGTTTATTGTTTTTCTAATTCAACAGTAAGTGTGGTGAATTTGAGGTGAAATTAAAATTCAGCTTTTTATTATTTTCCTTTATCGCACATACAATTTCAGTTCTTTTATTGTTTTTCCAATTCAACAGT
>NW_017537489.1:0-23069 GCF_001853355.1 Bactrocera latifrons | reverse complement strand
AAATTAAAATTCAGCTTTTTATTATTTTCCTTTATCACACAAACAATTTCAGTTCGTTTATTGTTCCTTTCAATGCCTAAATGCATATTTAGTTAAATGTCTAGCATATAGTTTTACATATTTTCTTTTAGTTGTTTTTGTTTAATTCCAAACATTGTAAAATAATAATTTTGTTTATTTTCTTGTAAAGTTTATATTATTCATAAATAATAAAATTTAACTAATATTATTGTAAAATGTCTTTTGGATCTCCTTTACTCTCTCTACATATCTAACTATTTCTAACTAAGAACAACTATCTCTCTCTCTCTCGCTCTGCAACTAAACCTGTATTAAAAATAAATTTCGCTAACGTTTATACATATATATATATATCTATTATTATTATTATTATTTTTATTTTTTTGATTTTCCATTATTGTGTTAATAAAATATGTAGAAAATTTACGCTCAAAATGGTAATTAACAGCGGTGTAATTACTTGAAAGAAAAAAGCGTAAAAACTGCAAAAATAAGTAAAGTCAACGAATACGTACTACTTACATACATACATACATATTTACTTGTGTGCAATGGGATAATTGTTGAAATATCAATGTTTAGTTATAAATTCTTTACATAAATTACACTAATTTGTTTTCAAAAATTTTTTCTTATTTTAGATTTCCGTTACTTTCCATCCCAAATTATATAGTGTATATATGTATTTTTTTTGAAAAATATGTCAATAAACGCTATAAAATTAATTATGTAAACATTAATTTCGAAATTTTTGTATGCTTTAGACGTCGTTAAACCGTTTTTGTTTGAGAAAGTCGCATAATTCGAAAATAGTTGATACTAATTACACACACATAAATATATAACCATTGATACTACACACTAACACTTGTCGTTAGTTTTAATTTTGTCAATTATTTGTGTAGCAATAAGAGTGCCTTTGTTTAAGGACATTTATTTAGTTTTGTATAGTTTTTATTTTATTAATATTTTTCGTTAATTTCATGATTTGCACTTTAAAATATAATGAATTTTCGTATGAAATTAGCTCAAAACTGCTGCGCAAATCCAAATGTGACGTAAAGCAAGCGAAGAAATTAAAAAAAAATATATAAAAACGGCAATGAATAACCGTTATTTGATAAAACTTTCCTGCCCAAAAACCGTTATAATATTAATTAATTTTTTTTTTTTTTCTTTGTTTAAGTCTTTAATTTCAACGCACCACAAGTTTTTTCAATGCATATATATTTTTTAACTGCAATATGATTACTTCTAATGAGATCCATACAGACATTTTTCAAAATATATGTACCTACTAATAACATGCCCACAATCAAATAAGAATTCTCAATTATTTCATTCACTTTCATTTCGTACACAATGCCATCAATATTATATTATGTTTAAAAAATTCAAAAAAAAAAAAAAAAAAAACAAATTTATATTTAAGCGAAACTAGTACGAATATTTATGGTATGTACTGTATATGCTTACATATAGGTTAGTCATAAGTGAGTTAGTACCATCAATAATTCTTAGCGATAAATAAATTCAAACTATAATTTAGGTTGCTGGAAGTTTAATTTWAGGTTAAAATTGTTCAAAGCTCTAATTGAGTTATAACGTAGACTTAAGCATACCGAAGAAAACAACAAAAAKAAAATATTCTGACTATATAATATTACCAAACATAATATAGTTAAAATTTTTTTGAAGAAAAAAAAACACAAACAAAGGAAAATTCTACTGAAATTTGTATTTTAAATCGGAAATGGGGCAGCCTGAAACAATTGCGCCTACACAAATGCTTCAGCGAATTAGTGTACGTTATTTGATTTTATCATTGAAAATAGTTATTTCGCATTAATATAGTTTATGTAACGCATATAGCCGGAAATATTTAAGCCTTATTTAAAATTTTCATTGAAAACTTAWCTTATATGGTATATTTGGTTACAAAAAGGGTTAATACAAATTTATTTATAATTCTTTTTCGGGGTTAATTATAATTTTGTTTTATACCTATAAAATGTTTCATTTGTTTGCAAAAAATAGCGGTGTATCGACCTTGCACAAGGCATGAAAAATTTTGTTTAATTTATATATTTTTTTCATAACTCTAATTTCTATATTTTAGTTTTTACACTTTGTTTTTTACATTCTGAATTTTAGCTTTTAATTTTTAAACTTTTATTTCTATACTTAAATTTCTACTATTTATGTCTTYTCTTATTAATTTTAATTTGTTTGCACCACTAAACATCTTTTTTTCACTCGTMCATCAATCAAAGAACCTGTACTAAATAGTCAAAATCGAAATGTGAAATTCTAGAAAATGCGCCTACTCTTGTCTATGTCAACATGTTCCTACGGTCAATCTCAAAAATCGACGATTACAAAATGGTGAGTTTTCCAGCCTTTAAACAGTGAGCAAATTAATATAAAACAGTTTACAGAAACACCAAAATTTATAATGACTAGACCATTAATGTATACAATTACATAACAAATATTGAAATATCATTGAGTGGTTTTTTAAACAGCTGGTATTAATAAATTTTGGTCTCATGTTGGCAGACGTTTTAAAACTATGTGTAAATAGCRGCTGAGAAGTTTTGCCCCGATTTTACTCCTTCTAACTATTAGGCGTTCCGGTCGTTGCAGAACGGCTTTACTGGAATGCGGTTTCTATTAGCAGTGGGTATCAAAAAAACTGTCTGATTCATGCTTGGCCTTCGCATTGCTTTTGAGATAGAATCCTCGAATTGCCAGGAAGTTGCAAGAATCGTTTAGCTTCGGATGGGCAATAAGTTGAATAATAATTTTCTCGAAATTAACAGTTCAATAAACTAATATTTTTCGAAAAACTTCCCGTTTACACCGTAGTTTTTCTGAATGATTGATACGCATATATTTGCTTAGTAYTATATATATTAAATTAAGTCGCTATAATCGCTCGTCTAAAAGCTACTCAATGATGCCTAGCGAAAAAACTTTATCTATAATTATTTCAATACTTTTTTTTTTTTAACAAAAACACCTTTTATAAAAAGTGCGCATTCGAACAAAAAACTTGCCACACACAGAAGTTGCTGCTTAGCTTTATAGATTCACATGTTCTTTATACCAAAATTTCTTGTAAAATAATGCAAAATACGTTTTAAAAACCAGACCACTACAATTAGGGTCTTTTGGTCACCACATTTTAAGCAAAAAAAAAAAAAAAAAAAAAAATAAAAAAAAACCAAAAAAAAAAAAAAAAAAAAAAAAAAAAATCAAAGAAATCAAACAAATATACAACAACGCTGTGTATAAAATACCGCTATCTATATTTAAAACAGCTTTTCGATTCGAACGGTTCAACCTTAACACCAGCTAAACGCAAAACTCAAACTCAAGACTCTCAACTGTACTATAAACCACCCACACAGCTGCCGGTCCATTTACCTACAATCACCCCTGTCTTCAGCGTTCTCCATGCGTGCAGTGTTCAATTTGCGGCACGCTTAAACCCCGAAAGCTTTCGCAATAACTCGATTACGCGGCCACTTGAGCTTTCACTTTCTCACCACCAAATCACCACTTGTAATAACAACAATTACCACCGATTTCTCTTTGTAAATTACAATAACAACAAAAACCAAATAGCTTTTGTGTTAAATAAACTATGATTTTATAAATAAATATTTCCGTTTTCGGTTCTTTCCACTACGAACTAAACGTAATAGTCATGTTAATGAAGTCTAAGTAAATACATGTATGTATATCTAATGAACAATATCAATGTATTATACAAGAAACAAATATTGAATGTAAAAATTCAGTTGTGTATTTTTCATGGATTAAGTAAAGRCTTTTGTTCACAACAGCATCATAATTTCCATTACTAACCTCACATTTATAATTTCTCTATTTCTCTATATCGCCACACCAGTGACATAAATTCCCCACTGTACTAATATATTTTAATGTCTACGCTTGTTTTCCGACTACACGTAAAGCTGTAAATTGTAATTAAAGAACAAGTCAATTGATATTTAACAACAACTTTAACCGCCTAACTATGTCTATCAACTATTATTCCATTGCATATCATACATCTATATTTATAAACATATGATTTTTCTTTAAGTACTGTGCCTGATTGTGTCATAAAGTCCATATATGATTTGTTCGTTTCTCTCATTGCGAAATCGTGTGTGCATCTTATTTAAATTTCATTTCATTGTAGCATTTTCAAAATATTTCCATAAAATTTTCTTATTTCAAATTTGAATTCAAGTATTAGTTTTGGTTAAATATAATTTTTGATTGTAAGGAAATTTACAGCTGTTTTCAGCTGAAAACGAATCAAATTTATATTCATAATTTTGGCTACTGYACTTTAACTCTGGACGTGCTTCGTTATTTTGCCCCTGTTTGCAAAACATTAAGATTGTTAGTCGAATCGTCTAACAAAGCACACCCAGGGTTAGAAACYATTATTGTTATTTTATGTTTCCAATTAATTATTTACTACAACAGAAAAGTATATAAAGGAAGGAAGGTTAAGGAWCTGTGCAACATAATGAAAGGAACCCTCAAAATAGTATAATTTCTGATTTCCTCAGACCTTTGTTTTGTGACTAGATATAGTTGTCGATATCTTTCATTCTTAAGGGGTTACATGGTTTATCCTCGGATAAATATCCGTCTTTTTTCARAAATCTTTTTTTCATATAAAAAATTAAAAATTCCATCACAAATTTTTATTGTTACAAATATACACTATTAAAAATGGAGTTCTGAAATTTTTCGAAAGCAATATCTCGGCCATTGCGACGCCATTTCCGGAGMCCCCTCGGAAAAAGATGTGYCTSAGTTGGCAGGAYAACTSCTTACAGGATCATCTAAAGTGAAAAAACGCTTTTTAGTTAACAACTTAACTTAGMACTTGGACGAAGGAAAAATAACCAAAAATTGAATTTTGGGAAGACAATTTTTCAAAAAAAAAAATACAAATTTCAGTGAAAATTTCGAGAAATTTTTTTTTTTTAAATAGTTGTAATTTAAAGAAACTCCTTCGTCCAAGTCTTTGAAAACTGTATCTCAAAGACCTGCCTAAAATTGGTTGAGTATTTCTGCAGAAATCTTCCCAACCGACTTCAAAAACACAGTTTCGTAAAAAACGCGTTTAAAGACGAATAGCTGGTCTCGAGCACACATTTTCTAAAGGCTGTACCTCCGAAACTATTACCCAGATCAAAATGTAAAATCAAAATGTAGCACAGTATTCTAGAGATSTTTTGTAGAATTTAAAAAGACAATAAAAGAATCGATTTTTTGAAACCCGTAAACCCATGTAATCCCTGATACCTACGCATACATACTACTGTGTTCAAAAAGTAAGATGAAATTGTTTCTAAAAAAAATAAATATGTAAAATATAAATTTTCTATTTATTCTTCCAAATCAATTTTGTTCCCTTCAAAGTAATCGCGTTCCGGAATAGGAATCGGAATAGTTTCCGGTATGGATTTCAGGACCTTCTTCGCTTTTTATCTCCTTAATTGCCAAATCGGGGGTATACTGTTCGTTCGAGCATTTCGACTGCTAACTGGCAAATCGCCCGCTTGATGTTTTACTCTAAGGCCTGAATCGAAACCGAATTGTCCGCATTGACTTTAAACTTTACATATGTATCTTCTGAAAAAGTCTAATGGTGTAATATAATACRACCTTGGTGGCMAATCGACCGGMACAAAACGTGATCTGCTACTCCCCGAAGTGTTCTTTCAATAAATTCATTGGTTGACGCGATGTGTAGAAAGTGGCGCCGTCTTGTTAAACCAAATATCGCCAAGATCACGGGCCTTTCACGGGTCATCTGATATTTCATCAGGCCACAAARCTCACCAAAACGTGATTTGTTCGGGATGAAATGGCAGCTTTTGAATTTTTTCAGGTTGCTCTTCGTCCCATATGCGACAATTATGCTTGTTTACATATCYATATGAGCCAGAAATGAGCCTCAGCGCTGAACAAAATTTGGCACGAAAACGTGGGACCTTCTTGGAGCTTTACAAAGGCCTATAAAGCGAAGCAATGTCACTTAGGAAAATCTAGTTTCTTAAGTTCTTTCACAAGCTATATTTTATACGCTTTTAATTGAAGATCTTGACGTAAAATATGCAAAATCGTACTATATGTCAGTCCGAGTTGCTATGAACGGCGCCGAATCAGCTCTCCACTTCTTTCTTTTCTTCACTGTTAACTGCACATCGTCGATTTGGTCGAATTTTATCCCATAATGAATGCTGGGTCTCAAGATGGGTAATGGTTTTGCCAATAGTAAGCTCAGTGGGCTGATCTTGTTGACCATAAGTCAACGCGAATCGCGCAAAACACATTTTTTACAGAACGTGAATTTTCGTAACGAAGTTTGTAAATATTTTTCTGGCATTAGTCTTTCCATGATGAAATGTCAAACAATACTGAACAAAAGTATCATGACAGTTTGACACGACTTACGCGTGAACTGTCAAAAAAAGGCTATTAAGAGAATAACTCTAGTTGGATCACCGGTTATAAACGAAATTATGTGAAAAGGTTAATCCATAGCCTATGATAAGCGAGTTGTTTTGATTTTACTGATTTAAATGTCTCGATTTTGTATAAAATTATTATGCAAGGAATAGTGAAAGAAGACTATAAAACCTAACATTATTTAGACACTAATGAAATATTTTAAAACAAATTTCATTTAATTTTTTTTCAAAGGAGTTTTAGGTTTTTAGCAGTTATCAAAAAATAACCAGAATCTTTAGAGGGTATTCGAAAGTAAAGTTTTTAAATTAAATTTTCTGCGTTTTTCAATCTTGACGTATTACGCATGGGAGCTAACAAATTAAAAAATTCTTAAAAGAAAATTTTCTTTCCTGAGCGATCTGAGGGAAAAAATATTTTCCAGATAAATTATTAAATGAAAGGAATGAAGTAAAAAGCAGTTTCCAGCATCATTTTTAACCATTTTCTACGATAATGTACTATTTTTTTGTTTTAATACTGCTTTGCAAGCCATCAAACGCATATCATTTCATGATTTTTTTTAAATCCTTTTCATGTCTATTTCAAGTACACTCTGTACAAAACCGCYATTTCGACATTTTCTCAGTCACACATTTACCGCTTAATTTTAACGAATCGCCAGTCAAGCTAATAACGCAAAAATAAATAATAACAACAATAAAGTGTATAGCAATATGACAGAAATAAATACGTTTTTTATTAAAATGTGCATTGGTGCCAAAATCAGTGTTGAAATGAATAAAATTTAGCCTAAGCACACACAGATTTRTTAAGCACCAAACAGTGTTGTTGAACGCCGCGAAAGTAAACTACACAATTSTATTTACTCACAGTACAGTTATGTGCAATATATACAAGCCTACAAGACAAGACACAAAGCTTGTAAATATGTTTATAATTTCACTGTAAAAAGTAAGTTACATTTTAAGCTTAATATTAACAAAAACCCAAAGGCTTATATATACAGTTATGCGCAAAGTGATAGCAATGGATAATATTATTACAATATGGTAACACTATGTAGAATATTTAGCTTAAACAAACTACAGTTAGGCGCACAGAAATCATCAAGTTTTAATTTTTTTCTGTTTTCTTTCTTTTTTTGATTTAGAAATCTGTTTTCATGCGAAATGTTTGTAAATTTSTTTGAGTTTCAAGTGAAATATTTTGTTATTTGAGTGTAATTGCGAACGGCGCATTAGCAAACGGGGTTGCCAGCTGCTTTACAGTGAGTTTACACTAGCAATGAGTTAATATTTTCTGCTAAAAAGTCCTTTTACAACACATACATGCAAATTTCAACGATGACTGTGCTTTAAACCGCGAGTGCGTGCAGTCCGTAGTTAGTTTTGTACAAATATGTAGCGCTAATTAATTATTAATGATACTAAAATATTCACATTAATAGCGTTTAATTTTAAAAATTAAAATTAAAAATTGAACAATTTTTATAATATTTCGCATATAAGAAAAAAGTAACTAGCATACCAAAAAGTGAGTAATTTTCTTTAAAAAAAAAAAAAAAAAAATACTTGCAATTTCATATACGATTTCTGTACTTCGAAAGTGTACTCGTACTGCTTTTTCACATGCCAGGCTTCCAGCAGTCTTTAAAGTGTTCTTTTTTAAATTTAGTTCAACTCGTTCAATTAGTATTCATTTCATTTTTTCAATTTAGTTACGGTTAATTGCTTCGTTTGTTGTTCATTATTATATAATTATACAAAACAGCGTTAAAAAATATTCTTTTCATGGTTTTATTAACGTCTAAACTTCCCTTACAGCTATTTCAAYGTACTATTTTGGCTTTTTTATTAGGTGGAAACTCTGTTCTTATAACTGTTGCATGTGAATGCATATATTTCTACTTTGTAATCCAATACATAGTATATATGTTTTATATTGTGCATTTCTGATTAATCATTAAAGTAATCATAATTATTTTTAAATTTTATTCAATTTATTAATTCTTAAAATTCTTCGTAAACAAATTTTGTTGTCACATTTCAATCGAAATATCTTATTAATTGATATATGAATCCGAGAAAAAGCGTAAAATATGGTCTCGTTAGACAATTACCGTGAATGCAATTTATTACTGATCACATTGATAAAACTAAACTGTATAAGGATGCTTACCGCAGCAACGAAACATTTTTCCAAGAAAATTTTGCTACAAAAGTGTTTAAAGGAAAATGGAAACAAAAGTAAAGTRAAATTTGCGCGATAATAATGATGTCTAATAACTAGAATTTGGGATGGGACTATTGAGTGGCGAGGGCGAGACTATTGAAAAATACATTGTTACAAAAAAGTACCCGGAAATTGCAAATCAAACGCAAAATATTTAATTATACATCAATAATTATTWTTTTTTTTGCCTTTGAAAGTCATCCCCACCAGATGTAATACACTAATGCACGCAATTTTCCCAGTTGCCGAAAGCTCTTTCAATGAATTTGGTTTCATCTCTGCGATCAACGGAAAATAGGTTCCATTCCGATAATTGTRGACTTGTTTGCATGCCATAAACCGATGTCTCGTCAGCACTTATAATGTTCTCCATGAATGTACGATCGGAGTTCGCACGGTCAAGCATGTCCAGAGAAACATGTTTACGGTAATCTKTTTGAAAAAAATTCAGTTTTATCGAGACGAGTAGAGCAAGAACGCGTTTCATACACAAAATATCCACCAAAATCATTTGTCACCGCTCTAATACTCGCCTGAAGGTTTTTAAGCACCATATATTAATACTTTCAGCAGTTGAAGAGGTCGAAGGTCGTACAGATCGAAGCATGTCTTCAACGATCCCTCGACCACCTTTGAACCACTGAATCACCGTAACGATTCTGTACACGAAATTTAGTTAGAATAAAAATTTTTAGACAATTTATTTGATAAGTGACCAACGCAGCAGGCTCGAATAAATTCCAACCGAGACGTCCTATTTTCGATCGATTGCTGCAATTGGAAGGTATGTGAACAATAACGCGTATATTCTTTTTCAACGCCTTCATCGTCTCGAGTTTATCTGCATAGACAAGCGACCCCACATTGATAGTGTAGCGGTATTAAGTCGCACGATAGCGAAGGCCACACCACAGGTCCACGACGCGARTTAATGCGCTCACTAAAAGTTTTGTTCAATAAATTRATTGCTTCGTTGGTTTTACTTATGACAGGTAACGCCGTCCACAGTATGGAACAGAAGGTCGTTCACATCAATATCTACTAATGCAGGCATGYACAAATTATTAATCGTAACTCTATAACRTTCCCCATTGACTGTAACATTATGGCMAGRATARTTTTTGAAGAAATTTTATTTATTAACGTAGCCTTTTAAACAAAAGTGAGCTTTATTGCTCAGCAAAATTTGTTTGTGAAAGCCGGAATCSGAGGCCATCTTGTTTTGCGTCCATATGCTGAACGTGCGACGCGCTTGATGATCGTYCGGCTTCAATTCTTACACGAGTTGAATTTGGTTAGCACGCAAACTGAACTTCTTTCGCCATATATTCTGTAAAGTGGATAGACACTGCTCTAATTGTTGCAAGCGTTGGCCTCCTGCTAKTCTTCTTCGATACTCTGCTYCACAACAGCAATAACATCTTCGTTCTGCAATAGCGTAAAAGTGGTGCGAAAACGATTCATGATTGTTCGATTACCGACGCAGCTGGAAACGTTATTTCGGAGTAAATCTGATCGGAATCCAAGGAATTTTATATATACATACACTATATATAACTCACACATTGACCTACATATTCAGCATAAGGAAACCAAAAATCATTATGTATAATCAGGGAAGTATTAACCTAATTCAGGGGAGGATCCAGAGTCGAATTTTTGGGGGRAACTCTATACTTACTTCTTGTGGATCGATTATGAGTTTTGTGGCTCACAAGAAATAATGAATAACTTTGAACTTTTGGGGGTGGAGTGTGGTGTTTTGGTTGGTTGCTAACTCCACTATCACACTATTGCGCATGCGTCAGTGCAGGGTTGCACCACAAGCGCCGTCCTTTTTTGTTTTGAATATCTGGTATGCTTTGTTCGATTCTCTAGAGAGTAACGCTTGGCGAATCGAAGACAGCACTAATATGCTAGCTCGAAGAGTCTTTATTACTTTAATTAAACAGATTGTTAAGGAAGATGAGATGAAAAGTTACGCAAAATTACAAAYATATTTTATAAATACAATTAATTGGTTAACGAAAATTTTATTACAAATATTTAGCTTGGATTAATTTGAGCTAGAAACATTAGCGGGACTATGGGAGAAATTTAATGGATATTGGAGCTGCGCAATTGTAATAAAGTTTTGAAGTGTAAAAATATTTACTACAATAAAAATAAAAATGTGAAAATACATTTAACTTTAATTAAATGCTGCCACGTATTTTAAGCTAATAATTTTATAAAATTTTTTTCACTTTATTTAATAACAGAAATGTTAAAAATTTACTTATATTTCTACCACTTATGAATTAAGCTTCTATTGAATTATAACGATTATTTTATGGCTTACATATATTTATTAACGGTTTATTTCTGCCTGCCTACTGCTTACAATATATTCAATGCCATGCAACTTTTGATGTTTTTAACGCTATTCTTGCTAAAATATAATAAATATACTTTTATATAAATGCTTAGTATATGTATGTATGTATTTAATAACTGATTACCAACTACAATACTTATATAATGAATGCATGTGTGCGTCYGGTGAATGTGACGGAAATATTTGAATGCCACTGCATTACCGCTGCTGCATGTTGCTTACCAATCTTACCATTATAACTGTACTAACCGAACAAATTGTTTATCGCTAGCGCTTTTGATGTTGCATTTAACTAGCTTGTCTGCTTGACTTAAACTTTTCTTGCTTGACACATGCTATGTATGCTTAAATGAACTGTTATTTTTGCGAAGCAATTTCTTACACCAACTCATCTTAACCGCTGCAGAAGAGAAAATCCGAATCAGACCAAATCCATGAACCCAACCTCAAATAAATTATGAAATTCGATAAAACCACGCTTAACGGCACATATCGATAACATACCCGAGCAAAAGCCACCAATTTGTGTTTTTTTTTTTCATAAAATTATCAAAGAATTGCGCGACCCATATCACACCAACAACACCGTCATTCGCATACGAGTTGCTTTATCAAAAACACTTACTATATTGCTAAATTTCGTCCTATGCAAAACCTGGTAAAAAAGAAAAATTCTCAAAATTCGTAGAACCCATTTAGTTRCATTGCAAAACCAAAAACAAAAAATCGAAATAAATTGACGATGCAAAATTGCAATTTACCCATTCCACTATTTACTCGCTAATCAATCAGGCCACCAACCAAATCGAAGAGCGCATTAGAGAATTAGCAAAATCCATTGTAGTTTAGTGTTACATAATCATTATCGAAAATCATAGGCTTGARTAATCACATTTGCTTGTAAAATTGTAAGTTCTCTTTTGTTTATGAATTTGACTAATCGACAATTTTGTGTGTGTGTGCGTGCGTGTATAGGAATACAGCGTGCAACTGACCTTCCGCGAGCAATGGACCGATGAGCGGCTGAAATTCGATGACATACAAGGTAAATTGGAAATAAACGCTTACATTTATCGTATTTGAATAGTAAGGAATATGATTTTAATTATACAGACACTTAGTTGCAAAGAACTGCATACATAKAGTCACCTAAAATGTGGAACAACGTAACATTAAAAAATCGAARYTCTGTTTTTTATTGTTTACGATTCACTGCATCATATTACACATACGTAGCATAACATTATCAGCTGCCGCTGTAAGATATACCCAATTTATAACCAATGTATAACCAATTTATAACCAATATATAACCCATATATAATCAATTTATAACCAATTTATAACCAATATATAACCAATTTATAACCAATGTATAATCAATATATAACCAAAACTCAAATTTTTTTCAATATGAGTGCTTTCTGTTATACTTCGCCTAGAAACCTATGAAAAGTGATTTTACGTTATTCTGCATTTTAGGTGAGCATATGCCTTTAAGGAATTGTGGAACTGAGATTAAAAACAAAAAACAATTAAAATTTGTATTAAAAGAAAATAAGTAAAGAAGACAGTATTATTAATTTTTCATATTAAAGTTATGATCATAGTTAAAGCAATGTTCTCAACTCTTACACATGAATATTTCATGTTTAATTCAATTCAAAATTTATATTAAATCAGTATAGGATCCAAAATTCATTTTATTGGATCACAGTCGCAATGAGAGCACATWTGCAAAATAATTTAGTTAAKTTATATATTCATGTATTCTTCTCTYCGAAAAGCTTGCTAAAGGTTAGATYAGGTTAGTTYATARGGTTGATTCATCYCACTTGGGCAGCTACATATCTGCCCTTATGTTGTCCGAAAAATCTTTCAAGTACATCAGCTCATAGATCAAMGAAGTGTTTTGAGCTCACCATAAACTTGTTAAGGCGATTATTATAATMATAATGATAATTATCAACTGCAGCYACCTTCTAAAGGTGTGTCTACCAAAATATATCCATATAAGTCTAGTGAAAGTCGGTGAAAGAGGAGAAAGTGACGAGCTTTTGTACCTCGCCTTCTTCTAGACAGCTTTCGCATACTATATTGATAGTATCTAGTCAGAACATTTTGCTAAATACAAACAGTATGAAGAAAGACTTACGGTTAACGTTGGGCTAAAAGGAACTCGCAGTCGCACAAGTTGTGGAATTTGAGCAGTACTCGCTTGGCTCACTAGAAGTTCATTGGTGCAGCGCTAAGACACTAGAGGAAATCATAAAACCAACTCGTTTCCAATCGCCTGAAAAGTTCATTGCGATCTCCTGACAACAGATTTCACCTCCTGCTCATCCTCTTAACTTAAGAGGTGTTTGAGAAAAAAGTCAGGAAAAACTTCAGTAAGACAGCGATATAGATTTTAAGGAAAATAATCGAATAAGTTGATAATTTGCGTGTCTCTTTGCGCCGAGCTTCTCGTATACCCAGCTTTCCTAAGTCGAATAGGACCTACCAGCGATGTCTAGAGATTTTCGGTGTTGTCCTTAGTGTATTATAAATTCCCATGAGGGCCGCTCTTTGAACACCCTCCAACTGCCAAGATATTGCTTTTTTTTTTGAATGTTCTTCACAACATAAAATATTATTAACTTAACTACGGTTTCATAAAGCCAGAATAACATATTTTCTGCGAAGACCCACTTCTTCGCAATTGCTGCTCTACAACAATATCAGGCGACCAATGCCTTGTTCAATCTCTCCATGCTGTTTGGCTTCCATGAGAGCTTTCTATCCAGCTTGATCAAAGCGCAATGTTATATTAGGAAGACACTTCTCATAACGTCTTACTTCGCTTTGAGACTAGCATAACTTAGACTAGTTGCTCCAAAGGCCTCTTTAGTGTTTTGTGGTACGCCACTAAATCTTTGCTCAACCGTAGCTTTAATAATATTCAAAGGCATATGTATCTTTCAGAAGTGCTAATTCGTGAGCTGAGCTGCCTTTCTATTTTAGAAACTTTCAAATATTTTAATACTCTTTCGGAGGGCTTAAAATTTCACTTTCAAATTATTTAAATCCGAAAGCTTGTTGCAAAACCAATTTACCGATAATTTCATTCCTCGAATCATGGTGATATACTTATACTAGTATGTACTTTTTACAATATTTTTTATGTCTCAGAAAAGTTAATTGCAAATATATTTTTTTGTTATGGTCTCAGTTACTAGACTTGACCTATCTTAGGTAGCGAAATAAAACATTAAATTTTTCTTAATCATAATACACTTTTGTATATTTTCTGCATTCAAATAACCACATTTTACTATCACTTTGCAGGTCGCCTCAAGTATCTAACATTGACCGAAGCGAATCGTGTATGGATGCCCGATTTGTTCTTCTCAAACGAAAAAGAGGGTCATTTCCACAACATAATCATGCCGAATGTTTATATACGCATCTTTCCCAATGGTTCCGTATTGTACAGTATTCGTATCTCGCTGACGCTGGCTTGTCCAATGAATCTCAAATTATATCCTTTGGATCGACAAATATGTTCACTACGCATGGCTAGTTGTGAGTGCAAAGAAATAGCAAAAAAAAACCGAATGAAATTATAATTTTCTTGTTTTAAACATGCGTCTTTAAGGGGGTATGCTAGTGTAGAAATAAAATAAAATCGTTTTTGTTTTTATTAGGTTGTCAAAAAAGTCTTGCGGTATTTTCGCTAATTGCGTATTTTCGCTGAGAGCGCGTAGTTCTAGTTTTATTCGTCGCAGCGGGTCATGCTATACCTTTTTGGAAAGCTCATTTTCACGCACTAACATGTGTTTGATTGATTGTCGTTTCTTTTAAGTCGTTCGTGAGTTATAGCGTCGCAAACATGTAGCAAAATAAAGAGAAAATGCGGCATTTTTCACAGTACTACTACGATAAAGGCAAAAATGCATCTCAAGCCGCCAATAAAATTTGTGCAGTTTATGGAACCGATACAGTTTCCATTTGCACCGCACAACGATGGCTTCAACGTTTTCGTTCTGGTGTACCACGCTTCGGAAGGCCTGTCGTCGAAAATTGCGATAAAATCGCTGAATTGGTCGAAAGAGAGGCATAGTAGCAGCAGTAGCATCGGTTAAGAGTTGGGCATGAGTTATCAAAAAAATTTTATGAACAATTGAAAACTTAAAAAAAATTCAATAAAAATAACGCAAAAATACCGAAAGACTTTTTTGACAACCTAATATTTTTAAAGTTAAACTATTCGAGAGGCATTTTGAAAATTCATGTAACTTACGGAAATACAGGTATTATTTTCATATTTTGCTGAAATGGCAACCAAACAGGTTCGGCCGTAACTGAAACTTTAACGAAACCTTTTTTACAAAACTATACCCGCGTACTCTCAGATTCTATTGTATTGTCGTATCGGAAATTTAGAAAATTTCTCGAGAGTTTTCTTTATAGACCTAGCTATATCTGGAACTAACTGTATACTCAGTATTAAATTTTACTATTATTCTTAAAATTGGAAACCAACATAAAAAAAATATAATTATTTTATTTTTTCAAACAGTCGACGTTTCGTGTAAAATTGTTTTTTATAAGGTAGTCGAAAAAGCCTTTTTGTATTTCTAATTAAATTTCTACTTATCTTTTTTTATATATATAATGAACTATAATGAACCAAATATGCACCATTTTGGTCGACCACTTTTTGCCATTTTTCCGCYAGAGACATTAATCCATCAGTGTAAAACTTTTCTGTTTTCAAAAACCTGGTACTTCGATAGTGCAAGGTCAGAGCTATATGGTGGATGCATCAAAACTTCTCAGTCAAACTCTTTCATTTTTTGCCGAGTCATCAAAGATGTGTTTGGTCTAGCGTTGTCCTGATGGAAGTTGTAGCCCAATCTTTTGATCAGTTCTGGCCGGTTTATTCGATTGCTTGCTTCAATCTCAACAGTTCCTGACAGTAAAATTTTAGAATCAATCGTTTGACCAGGCTGGATCAGCGCATAGTGCATGTTTCCTTTCCACTAACACGAACACTCAGCATAATTTTTCAAGGCGTCACTTCTGGCTTTGCGACCATTTATTGGACCATGATCTTTGTCGCACATTATTGTCATATGGGTCTCGTCTATTCCTCTCCGGTTATCATTCGCTTCAGAATGGTTCGATTTGCTTTCGTTTCAGCAAGGAATCGCAGATGTTAATTCGGTTAATTAAATTTTTCACAAACAATTGTTGTGGTGCCCAAATATCAAGCTTATTTTTGTAGCCAGCCTTTTATAAATGGCTCAAAACCGTTTGATGATGAGTGTTCAGTTCCTTAGCAATGTCACGGCTGCTTATATGACGGTCCTCTTCGATCGTTTCTATAATTTTAGCGACTTTTCCAACGATGGTTCGACCAGAGCGAGGTGCATCTTTCACATCGAAATTTCCAGAACGAAAGCGTGCGAACTATTGTTGTGCTACAAGAACTGATACAGCATTGTCTACGTAAATTTCAAAAATTTTATTGGTGGCTTGCGGAGCATTGTTCCCTTTTTATAAAAAAAAATTTTCAAAATATAGCGAATTTCTTCATTTTTTCACTCATTTTTGAACAACTTTCCCGAATTAAATTTTTTTTTTGTTAAATGAAGCTTAAAATCACACCTTTCCAACACTATATGACGCAAAGTGATTAGTAGCACTCGAGATATACTATACAACTGCAACGACATATATGGATAAAATACGAAAAGACTTTTTCGACTACACATATTAATTGATTTCTTTTACAATATTACAAAATTTACTTGAGGTTCATACCGCTAAACTAGCAAATTCCTTTAGGCATAAATGTCACCACTTATATATAATATATACTTTTAGATGTATGTATAATATCAAATGTTGTTTACGAAGTTCACGAATTTTTAGCACTATTAATGATTCACAGTGAAGTTAACTCACTTTTCACCTACCTTAATTACAGTAATTATTGAATTATTTGTGGATTTATACCATCCTCTCTACTGCTGTTGAAATTTTGTGTATTTTACTTAGCGTTTAATCGAATTTCAATTTTCACAGATGGTTGGACAACAAACGATCTGGTATTCCTGTGGAAGGAGGGCGATCCCGTGCAAGTGGTTAAGAACTTACACCTACCTCGCTTCACACTTGAAAAATTCTTGACTGATTATTGCAACAGTAAAACGAATACGGGTATGTTGTCTCGACAGTTCCTATTTGGTTTTCTTAAAAAAAATTTCTGCGTTGCTAACAAAATGCAAAGTTTAAAGAAATAACATTTTATGAAAACAAGTGATATTTTATTATTGTTTGTGTCATTTTTGAAATGTGAACTCGCCATACAATTTGCATTAACTGTACCACACGGTGCCTACATACGACCGCATTCATATTAAAATGGAATATATTCTATTAACGAGCATAATGTTTTACAAATATTTAGTATATTTACATATATACAATTAGTTATCGATAATAATTATGCAATTGTCTAATTTCGTTGAAAAATTTATTTAACTGCTTCTTTTATGTAACTGCCTACATATATACATATATAATTAATATTTGAATTTATATACTTGTTGATGTTTTCCGTTGTGCTTGTTTACACTTACTTAAATATGTAATTAATTACATTCCTTACTTTCATTTCATAAGTAATATTTTCGAAAACATGCAAAATATGCAAAGAAGAAGTTGTTTGTTAACCAAAATACCAGTAATATTGCTTACCGCCCACCTACACACGCACACACACACACAGCCACATAGACTTATACCTACAAGTATGAATAACTACACGCACACACATGCCCACACACACACCATACCACCATTAAGCATACTCACCACCAGCACTTGACGCAGTCGCGTATGTATAACCCCAACCGTGCATCAGCAGGGAATTCGGCGTTTAATAAATTGTAGTGCTAGAGAAATGCTAAAAGCTAGTATCATACTAAATGACAGTTTAAGAATATGATATTTCAGCATAACGAGGTAGCTGTTTAAAAATAGAAATTTCCTCTCAATTTAAAAACACATTATTCTATTTTAATAATGTTTCTTTAATTCTAATTATCTTATGCATGCTTCTTAGCTTTGAGTTTTCTATTAGATTGAGTCTTTTATGAATTCTTAAATCGTTAGAACTCGTGCTTGCTTACCGACAAAAGAGTTGTATAGTTATTCTCACTTACCAATAGTAAGTTTTAAGAGTAACCTTGGCTCAAAAACAAAGAAATCTTTTGTGTAGGTTGGTAGATAGTAGATTGGTTGTATGGCAAGGCACATAGGTCTTTCCTATCTCAAGGTGAAACCACCGTTACTAAAATCCCCTTACTACATTATGTCCTCTCTGAACCTCTCTGTGCGCCTGATGAAGTTCATCTTACCAGAAGTTTGCAAGCTCCGAGACATTTGCAAAAAACGCAGCGGAGTGTTGTGATTCTTTACCTATACAAAGCTCTGCACTTGCATAGAATTTGCACTTTAATCTCCTCCTCAGCTACCTGCTCTACATCAAGTCTACTGGTACGTCTGCCAATTAGACAGTAATCTGTTAGCACTCCTACTAGCATATTACATATACGAAGTTATTTCTTATCGTAAGCACCCCTTTTTTGGCAGCGTAAGTAGACTTTCTTTAGTAGTCGGAAGGTGATTTTGATATCAAATTTTGCTGAGAAGACACCACCTTATACTTCATTATCTAGGCTAGGTGAGTTAGGTGGCTTCGTTCCACTCTGAAGTCTACCTCTTAGTTGTAGCGTAGCTTTCAAAGGCTACTGGAATTCAAGAGAAATTTTGCATGTCAAAAATAGAATTAAAAGTTTGGTATGGAACAACTCGGTAGGTCCTTAACGCTTCTGACGGAGCTTTTGATGTTGCTCAACGTCAGTTTACACAGCCGTAATAGTTTTGCGGGGATACCGAATTCAGACATCGCGGCATAAAGGCAGCTCCTTTTCGTGCTATCGAAAGCAGCTTTGAAATCGACGAAGAGGTGGTGAGTGTCGATTTTCCTTTAACGGGTCTTTTCCAAGATTTGGCGCATGGTGAATATCTGGTCGGTTGTTGATTTTCCAGGTCTGAAGCCACACTGTTGACGGTGAGCTTTAATCTTTCACACAATACGCTCGATAGACGATATGCAATGTTGAGGAGACTTAGCTCACGGTAGTTGGCGCAGATTGTGGGGTCTCCTTTTTTAAGAATTGGGCATAGCACACTTAAATTCCACTCGTTTGACATGGTTTCGTCCGACCATATTTTATAAAGAAGCTGATGCATGCTCCTTATCAGTTTTTCGCCGCCATGGTTGAATAGCTTGGCCGGCAATCCATCGGCCCCCGACGCTTTGTTGTTCTTCAGGCGGGTAATTGCTATTCGAACTTATTCCTGGTCGGGCAATGGAACGTCTGCTCCATCGTCGTCGATTGGGGCATCGAGTTCGCCTTCTCCTGGCGTTGTGCGTTCACTGCCATTCAGCAGGCTGGTTCTCCAGTTCCCTCCATAGTTTAAATATGCTCTGAGCATTGGTGACTAGATCACCTTTGGGGGTTCTACGAGAGTATGATTCGGTCTTGAAACCTTCTGTAAGCCGCCGCATTTTTTCGTAGAATTTTCGAGCATTACCCCTATCGGCCAGCTCCCAAGCCCAGCGCACAACCCTATGTAGGGGATATTTCGCCTTCTCACTTTAGCTCGCCTTCAAACGGATGTTCTTAGGCTACCCAGAGGTTACTTGGTTAAAGACCGGAAGTCGCGAGCTGCTTGAGTCATATGTAAAAGAATCGTTTCTGGCCACTCCCAAGTGAATGTCGATCAGAAAACTTTCCTCTTCTTGAGAACTTCCTCACTTGGCAAAAAATAGTAAGACTTTTTAATTCGCATGAAAAGCCATTCGTCAAAATTTTTTTTTAACTTGGCAACATCTATGCCACATGTCACATCAAAATAATCAATAGTGTCTAGTATATGCTTGATTTTCTGAAGTACATAAAGTGCATTCGGCGATTTTAATGATGAATTCAATTATTCAACAAAGAATTTTCATAGAATTTTGTGTGCGGAATTAAATTTCTGGTGCCGCGACTTTCAAAATGTTGGAAAGGCCTTCGACGACAACTGTTTGTTGGGAGTAAGTCTTGTTGATTGGTGAAAATTATTCAAAAGGGATCGCTAACGAGTTGACGACGAACCACGTCCACGACGTCCATCATTATCAACAGTTGATCAACACGTCTATAAAATAAAGGAATTGGAGCTTTAGAATCGACGACTAAAAGTCAGAGATCTTACTGATTAGAATATCGTAAGGATCAGTGAAGACCATTTTGAAAGATCATTTGGGTCTAAGAAAAGTAAAATAAAGCACGATTCGTGCCAAAACCACTAATTTTTTTCGAAAAATAACGTCGCGTTAACGACTGTGAAACAATGCTTTTCGACTATCAGGATTCATGAAACGTATTATTACGGGTGATGAGTCCTGGAGCTAYGCTTACGATTAATCGGCCAAATGCAAAGGTGAGCCGAAGCCGAAAAATCCACTTTAAAGCAGGTCAAAAGTCAATATTACTGCATTGATATTTCATTACTGTTTTGACAAATTTTCAACAAATTTCATGCCGCAACTACCGTGTTCACCTGATTTAGCTCCGCGTGACTTTTGTCTATTCAGCAAGCTCAAATGAACGTTTCGGGGAAGCCCTTTTGGAGGCAATTGAAGACATTAAAAGTGAATCGCTAYGCGCATTGAAGAYTATTTCGGAAATTGACTTCAATAACTGTTTCGAGGATTAGAAACAAACGTTGGTACAAAGGAAAGGGACGACATACATAGAGTTTGAAGTATAAATTAGTMATTTWAAAAAAATKAACAAAGTCTTACYATTTTTTGCTCAAAGCAGTATGTATAAGCAAGCTCTGGGCGGATATTTGTTGCAGCTTTTCTCATCCTTCCTGGCAGAAGTTTAGCTTCAATTGTATGCTTCTATTTCTGAGCTAGTGCATTTTATACATATGCTCTTTTTAACGAAATCAACTTAGCTCTACAAATTTCTTCACATATATCTATTTACTTAATAAACTATTTTACTTTTTCATGTACCATGGGGTATTTAGATCTCTACAAATTCTTTCAGTAACATGTAGTTTCAAAATTTGGCTTACAAAATGGGAAATAACACACAACTGCTGAAGCTCTCTGTCTACTTATGTAACAAGCTGTAAGGTATTGCATGCAGCTCACATAACTGTTAACCAGCTGATTCTGGCGCGCATTTTTTTGAAGCCCTGGAAGATGCTTGTTTTTATATCAAGAAGCAAATATTTTATTTTAAATACATATACAATTTTTTGCTAGTTTATGAATATTATACATATTGGAGTGCCATACCATACATATATCGATTCGTAAGTTAAAATTTAAGAAAATTAATTTGTGCATTTTCGAAAACTCAGTGCCAATAATTTTCTCAGCCAAGCAAATATACTGTCACACTATTTTCAGTAATTAATATTCATTTGCATTTTGAGTTTGAAGCATGGACTTTTGAAAATTTTAAATATACTGTTATATTCATTTAAATATTATTGCAATATTAGAAATTCTACATTATTTTTGAGACATTTTAGTATTTGTTACAATATTTTCTTTGATTGAAATAATACATTCACACAAAAAATGGCGAAATATTTAAAGCAATCCACTAAATTAGTTGAAAGTAGCAAAATAACTGAAATAAAAAACAATTAAATAAAAATCGTATGCATTTTATAAACAAAAATATATACATACATACAAATGCAGAAATAGTATAGTAAAGCGGTAAATTTAATTACTAAAAAAATTAGTTTGAATGGTTTAATACTTTTAGTTGCCGTTGTGCATTTGGTGTTTAGAACAGTTAGAAAATATTAGACAACGCGCAACATTAGCGGCATTTCTGAATAGCTTACTTTATGTACACAACACTGAGCACTGACTAAACTTAACTTAGATGACAATATAGTTATATACATTTTGCTTAACTTTTTAATAAAATTTTATTGCTATAAATGCAAAAAACTGTTAAAAAAAAATACTAAAAACCACAACTAGCGCCAATTCATGTGGCGATTTTTCGGCGAAATTCGAAACATAAACTACACACACACATACACGCTTACACACATGCATAACCAAATACACACACATAATTTATATAATCACAAGCAACAACTACGCAAATAACATAGAAACTCTCAAAACTTTCAGAACTACCAAACTTACATACTTAACTTTCCACCCAATTTTGCGTATTCTGCGAAGAACTTCACAATGCAAGACAAATTGAAATTGGACAATAAATGAACAATTCTATATGCCAGATGCATTGATGAGATAGATTGGGAAAATCGAATTTAAAACTACGTAAAAACTTGAGAAAAAAATCAATGAAACTCTAAGAGAAACAAAAACTTGAAAAATAATGTAATGCAAGAAGTTACAAAAATATGAGAATGTGTACTAATAAACAACTTTGTCTTGAAGAGTATGGAACGCTTGGTCAACAAATTAACGGAAATGAACAATAGAATGTATTCTTAAAAATTACAAAATAGCATATATTTACAATTTTCGAAAATACGTTTCAATTCCGTTAACATTTTTGTTGCTATACGAAGAAAAACTCTCGAAAAAAAATCTAAAACCGCTGCTGTTATTTATGTTTGCCTATGACTAAAAAAGAAAAACTTATCATTTTTGACTTATTGCCTTTTTGGTTTTTCGCAAAAATGCAGTGTTCTTTCTAGTGCAAAAAAGTCGCTTATGGAAGCAAAAAACACAAAATGAAATGTCATTCTTAGAAAAATGTCAACAAAACGGATAAAAGTAAATTATTATTTAAAAATTAAAAAAAAAAAT
>NW_017537488.1:79525-87976 GCF_001853355.1 Bactrocera latifrons | reverse complement strand
CTACCTGTTGATCTATTCCGCTTTTTTATTCTTTGG
The DNA here is from genome assembly GCF_001853355.1 of Bactrocera latifrons. Classification (NCBI taxonomy): domain Eukaryota; kingdom Metazoa; phylum Arthropoda; class Insecta; order Diptera; family Tephritidae; genus Bactrocera; species Bactrocera latifrons. The sequence goes on along the minus strand of NW_017537488.1, from coordinate 87,940 downwards.
TAAATTGCTAGCATGTTGAGGAATTTTCTTTGGAGTTGCTCTTTTGTCGCAGTTAAATCAGGAGCTTCGGTCTTTATATTGTCCAACACTTTGCCCCAAAGAACCGATTTTTTTTCTTTTGTCGCAAGAAAACTCTTGCTCCATGTCCAGTCGACTCCTGACCAACAATTTGGACTCAGCTGAACTTAATTTTATTCTAAAAATAACAAAAAGAAATATTTAATATTTAAATTACATTAAATTCTATATTCAATATCAAATATTGCGAAGTTTACTTACATTTCGTCCTCCACTTCAAATGCGCAGAAATTTTTTTTGTGTCGCGTTTGATTGGCTAGTGATGAGCAACAGATTGATTACATTTTCTTGCACGAACGTGTGACGTTGCCACTGTTGCCGAAATTTTCGCGGCGAACGTGATGCTTTCTCATAAAAAGTAACAATGCCGCAATATTTACTGAACGAACACACGCATATTCTTTAACGTTCCGCAGTCGTTCGACAAAGCCTACTTCTACAAATCTCAAAACTTTTTGAAAAATTAATTGATCTAAGATTAAAATCTATAATCGACGAAAAGTAGTTAATCCCGTCGTATCAGTTCGGTTTTAGAATTAAGCATTCAACAATAGAACAAATTCACAGAATAACATCAGAAATAGAAAAATCCCTGGAGGAAGGAAACGTATGCTCAGCTGTATTCCTTGACGTTGCACAAGCGTTTGACAATGTACATATAGCACGAAGACCTTATGCAAAAACTAAAATCATGTCTTCCGGTATTGTGTATTGTGCTCTTCCAGAATCTTATATCACCGTGAATTCTCCAAATTAAAAGAAATTGAAGCAGGAGCAATACAATGCGTCGAAAAACAGCAGAAAAAGCTGTGCTAAACCAGCAACATGCAATCAAGTCTGTAGTAAGTTGAACTAGAAAATGGAGAATAAAACTAAACGGTGGCAAATCGGTTCATGTAAATTTTACAAACAGAAGAATCACCTATCATCCTATAAGTATTCTAGATGTCTGCATACTATATGCACATACAGCTTAATATATTATCTTGGCATCACGCTCGATGCTAGATTACGTTGGAAAGAGCATATTCAAATAAAAAGGATTGAACTTAAGAGGAGTCTCACGGCGTTCGTCATCGTGATAGGTTGTCTTAAGTTTCGCGGTCTATATCGTGTGATATTGTTGGCATTGTGACTTATTTTGATTGCGCTCATTTCTTATATACTTGTGTTACGAGTATAAGTATTCTGTGAACATTTTGAATATAATACATAAATAGTTAGAAATAATAAATTAAAGTGTAATTGCACTTGTGGGTGCTTTAATAGTGCGGCCGGCATGGAGGGTAATGAAGCTGATGGAGCCTACACATTACCCACTTCTGAACACTTGCCCACTAATAACCAATTTCCAGCGCTTCCAAGTGTTACATCTAATGAGCAAATACTACCTGCACTTAGCGACAATTTTGCTACACCTAAACATAGAAACCCAACAAAGAGAGTAAATAGTTCATCACCTTATCCAATGGTAAAGAGAAATTTGTTAAGCAAAAATTCGCAAATCGCTTTGCAATATTTAACGACCTGGAGTTTAATGTTTTAGGAGAACCAAAAGTGATTGCTCCGGCTGAAACACAGAAGAGAAAAGTACTGAAAATTTGAATCCGAATAAGCACTCAAAAGCAACTTCGCAACAGAAAGCGGCTAAACAACAAAAAKTCGCAGAATATTGTCCACCTATCTTTCTTTATAATATAGATGTGAAGAATTTAATTGAGCAACTCAAGTAAAAATATCCCCAAGCGGAATTTTACAGGGATACATACAGGCTGATGAAATTAAGCAAGAATTGGACGAAATTTGCCCTTCAACAGTGGCATCTGTAAATAAATTTGTAACGAATTATTCAAATAAAAAAGGCGTTGATACAGGACTTTTCTTAGTTACTTTGAATCAAGGCTTTGAACTGAAAGATATTGCTAAAATTAAAACTATAGCACATCAAATGGTTACGTCGGAAAGCCCAAGGTTAACGCAAATACCATTCAATGCCGCAACTGCCAGCATTAGGCCATGCCGCTAAAAACTGCAATAGAGCTTTTCGTTGCATGAAATGTAATGAAAATCCAGCCTGTATGATCCAAAAAGATGATGGCTCTCAAGCCTTTTGTGTGAATTGCAATATTTTGGGTCAACGGCTAATTGGAGGGGATGTCCAGCTTTTAAACGTTATTCAGAATTTAAAAATAAGAATAATAATTTGTCAAATAATATTAATTTAAAAGCGCAAAATAATGTATATTCTGCTTTAAATAATCATTCTTTTGTATCTCAAGGCCAATCATTTGCTAGCCAATTTTACAATGTAGATAGTAATAATAGATATAGTCAATTACCAAATATGCGTAAACCTAAATTAATAGAAGACTTTCTTGCTGTCGTTAAACGAATACTTGAACTTGTTACGGATACTATTGAAGACAGGATACAAAAATTCTTGGATAATTGTAATTCTTTATCTAAAGACGATTTCAGAGATCAATGCTGTCGGTTGCTATCTGAAGTAAGAACAAAATATGGGTTTTAAGCAATTAAAATTAGTAACTTTTAACGTTAGCTCTTTAATTAATAGGTTGAAAGTGCTCGAATTGCAATTCTTTCTGGACAGTGAAAGCATTGATATTGCTCTTATTCAGGAAACTCATCTTAACTCAGATATTCCCGTTTCTTTAAGACATTTTTCTATATATAGAGATGATGCTAAACAAGGTTTGCTAATTGCGATAAGGAATAACATAAAACATAGTAGAATTTATAATCCTTATGCTCAATTTTCTTCTTTATTTATTAAGGTTCAGGTTATTATAAATTCAAGGAAAACAGATTTAATTGGTAATGTTTATATTCAATCTAATATGTCAGTTAATAATCTACAACAAGGTTTGAATGTCCTTGCGAATTTCAGTTCAAATTTTTTTGCATCAATTCTAGGAGGTGATTTTAATGCAAAATGTGTTGATTGGGGTGACTCGCAAACGAATTCTAACGGGACAAGCTTATTTGATTGGTTACAAAGCTCGGATCAAAATCAAGTTAGATTTGCGGTAGAAAACCTTCTTACCCTAGAGGTCAATCGTATCGGGCCCATTTTCTTTTGTCTTCACATATAATAGATTTCAATATTAAAAACTTTAAAGTTTTCCTAGGTTCCTCCTTTTCTGACCACCTTCCCCTTATTCTTCATATAGAAATCCCAAATGTTGATCTTTTATTTAATTGTGCGAAGTTCATTGTTAAAACGGAATGGACATCTTTTGCAAATGATTTCAATCAGGATTTGGCTGAAAGACTTCCTCCAGCAGATATTATACTTACTAATATTGAAATAGATAACTACATGGAAAAGTTTGTTGAATATTTAGGCATTGTCAAGATTAAAAATTCCTGCATTACAAAGCATATAGAATTGTCTCTTTGTTATAATAATCAAATTAAGAAATTAATTGCTATCAAGCATATGTGGCAAAAAAAATTTATCATACATCCGGACATAGAACTTCTCTGGAATACAAATTAATTTCATCTGAAATTTATTATATTAAAGTGCTTCTCCAAGATTGGATTGGTAAGGCGCGAGCAGAGAGGTTCAATAAATTCCTTGAAACTATTACACCTCATGCTTTTAGGAAAATTTATAGAGCAGCTAAAATGAAACCGAATGTTTTTTGTGATAAGTTGTTGGTTAATAATGTGGAGATTTATGAGGCTTTAGTGTTCAAATCTTATTACGAAAGTATTTATTCGGAGATAACTCCTAATTGTGTTTCAATCAGTTGTGTGGAAAGAACCCTGGATGAGCATGATCATATTCTTGGTGGTAATATTGTTGATTTTTCTCCACGTCTTACATCGCTTGATCCTCCAACAAATACTAATAAGCTTTTGATAAATAACTGTATTTTAAAAGACACAATTATTTCACTGAATTCAAAGCCATCTGCAGGAACAGATGGCATTTCGAATTAAAAAACTGCCAGAAAATGCTATCAAATTTCTACTTATTATATTCAATAATTGCTTAAATAATGGATATTTTCCGTTAAAATGGAAAGTTGCCAAGRTAATACCTTTAAAAAAAAATCGTWAYTCTGTTGARGCAAAAGAATTWAGACCTATTTCCTTACTATCGAACATKGGYAAGYTACTTGAAAAAATAATTCATTCCAAAATTCATGATTTGCACTCGGAAAAGTTTATTCCGTCTTATCAGTTTGGTTTCCAAAAAGCACATTCCACGCAACATGCACTTTTTAAGTTCTCCAATGATGTATTGGTAAATTTAAGGAATAAAAAGTATTCGATCGTGCTTTTCATAGAGGACTTATTTTTAAGCTTGTTCAGATTGGTTTTGATCATGGTATTGTAAAGATTATTTCAAGTTTTTTGTCAGATAGGAAATTTTTTGTGCTTATTAATGATTGTTCCTCGGACCTTGGAGTTTGCAAATGTGGGGTTCCACAAGGCTCTATTCTAGCTCCCTTGCTTAACAATATTTTTATGTTTGATTTTCCACACAGTCACAATTATTCATTAAGTATTCTGTATGCTGATGATTCTTTAGTTTATGCTCATAACAAATTCCCTACCTTGGCATTGCGAATGGTAGAGAATCATCTAGAAAAAATTAATAATTTCTACAAATATTAGGGGGTTAAGATAAATAAGGCCAAGACTGTACCTATCTGCATCAGAAATGCTTCAGGTAAAGGACCTAGAGGGGTTGTGAAGGAGAGTAGAGACCTGATTCTAAATCTTAATGGTCATAATATTCGTTTTCAGAATCAAATGAAATATCCTTCACCAATTTATTTAAATTAAATTTTCATGCTAACGACATGGTGAAAAAATGTAATAACCGTTTTCATGCCTTATCAATGATAATGAAAAATACAAGTTTAAGCACCAGAACCAAAATTTTGATTTATAAAGTGGCTCTCCGTCCAGACTTAATGTACGCTTTGCCGATTTGGTTTCATTTTTCGCCTTTTTTGAGGAAAAAATTTAAATATTTGAACGTAAAATTATAAGATTTTGTTTAAACTAAAAATTCATTCACTTTAAAAAGAGATACTCAAATAAATATATCTATTCAAATTCTAAACTACTCCCTTTTAATAAATATGCAATAATACCTATATTGAGGTATTTCGACCATGTTCGGAATTGTGACAATCCATTGATTTCTGATGGTATCTTGTCGCAGTCGAGTCATACTTGGGTCAACAGCAAGTATTTGTCTCCACTTGGTATTAGTAAAGAAAATATAATAAATGATGTTAATCATCCAGAAGCCTTCTGCTCAAACTTTTATGTAAAATCAACACCTGGTTCGCACAGGGGCTAGTTTAAGCATAAGTTTTATTTGCTATTATAGCTTGTAAGATTCTTTTTTTAATTAGTTTTAAGTTTTAAGTAAGTTTTAAGACTGAGTCGTAGCCCTCAGAATACATTTAAAAATGTCGAGAGCAAGAATTTATTGTAATTTTTTTTTCCTTTTTCCTTTAGATTAAGATCTGTTTTCGGAAACTTTTGTTTAAGATAAAATATGTATAGTCTTAAGTTATAACTTTCTACTTTTGTAAATAATTTGTATTTTTGTTTCTTTTTGGTCTCAATAAATGAATTTGAATTTGGATTGAACTTAATCCGAAATTGTCGAAAATGAAATGGCTAATTGGGCGAAGGTCAAACCTCCTGTCCATACACAACAAATTACTTCTTTAAATCAGACACATGCCGTTCTAGTCGATTATGTCAAAAAAAAAAACCACATAGTATGTATAAAGGAATTAATTATATACCATATATGTATGAATATTACTATTAATTTCTATGTAATTTATTTTTAAGTTAATCGAATCAACCTGCGTTAGTTTTTGAAACAAGTTGTAGTAATATCAAACATTGTTAAAGTTTTAAAAATGTTTGTAATAAAAAAAATCCTTCTTTTGTTTGCTGTGTAAAATTGTCGCCCTCGAATTTGTTTAAAGTCCGCTTTTACATAGAATTCATCGTCCATTACAACGCAGTTAAAATTAGATATGAACTTTTCATATATTTGTCGAGTACGTTGTTTTGCCAAGACATGTTGGTTATCATACGTAATCCATTTCGTTTGCGTACTTTCTGTACATATGAAGATAACATTTGCACTTTTTTGGCGACATCTCGTATTGAAAGTCCAGGATTTTGTTTCAAATAAGTCAAAACATTTATTGCTATAAGTGGAGACTCAAATCCTTGTTTTCTAACACTACCGGCCTTTCTGTTCAATGATAAGGATTCACTGAATCTCTTAAGTAGGAAAGATACCTAAAATTTGAAATTTTTAATTTTTTGGTGATGTTGCTGTGAGACGCTTTTTGCGCAATACCGATTTGTGAACGTGTATATTCATTGCTGACAAATTTTACACTAACCATATTATTGTAAAAAATATAATGCAATTGTATAGATAATGTAGTAAACTTTGCTTATAAATTTGAATTTTGATTTTACCGTTAGAAATTTCTAAGCTGTGCGGATTTCTATGTGACCAGTTTTTTTCATACACATACTTTGGGATGTATGTTTGGACTTGACCTCTAAGTTTAGATATTTTATTTYCATTTATTTTTTATTACTATTTATTTTTGTACGGATTTTCTGCCATTTAGTGTGGAATTCGTTGAATATGACCGAAGTTTATGTATTTCTTCAAGACTTTTCTATATTCTTCCTTAACGAGAGTATGTTTGTTGAAAGATGTCTCACCTCTCAAGTATTGTTTCAATGCAATACAACGATATTCTCCAAAAATAGCTCCTGCTGGAAAACTTTTAATGGAAGTGAAATAATGTAACGTCCTTCTCTGTTTCTAATGGTTGTCTCTGAATATAACCTGTCACAATATTGTTCTTCTAAGGTGGTTTTTTAGGTATTTCTTCTAGCTCCCAGAATTTGGAAAGCTAGATACCTCGTTGAAATATGTGACGTAAATCGTTTTATTCTTCGTTTCTTCGGAGGGAATGGAACCTGTTAAAATCCAGCCGAACACTCTATGTTGTGCAATGAGGGAAACAAATAGTGATCCTCTCCGATCAACAAGTCAACTTTTTAACTCATATAGAAATTATTATCCGCTAAGGGGATATTGAGTAACCGTTTGACAATTGAAGGGTTAGTTGGTATGTATAGAAGGAGTCCAGTCAATTTTGGCAGTACCAACGCTTCTACTTTTAGGTTTAAACTTTTGTCACGGGGCGAGCCAATTGTGATCGAGCATATCGATTGAAATCGTCCCGACACGTTATTATTCAATCCTGAAACTCGCGCGCTGGCCTTTCTGCTTGTCAGGTTACACGTTTTTATATCGATCTGGGCTCTAACAGTGAAGGTACTTTCGTTGAGACATATGGCCACCATGGCTGTACCTAAGAGCTTCGACTGGTAGGTACATTTGATACATTGATTAATAGAGGCCACATGAGATTTTGTGGAAATGTCAGTAGTGTCTGTGCTGTCGGATATCTGAGCTATTTCCTCACTCTGTTTACAATTTTTTTACTTCATGTGAGTCCGATAAACAGATTAGGAAGACGTGAAATTTTCTGACAGCATATAACCGTGAGTTAGGCTGCATTCCAATGAATCTTTGACAAGTTTTCAAAATGTGCGATTGAGATGAGCACAGTTTACATTTAAGATTGTTTGTCTTGTAGTGATGGGAATTGATGAGGTTGGATTCAATCCTTGATTGCAAGGTTGGTATCCGACCTTCACCATCAACCGACTTAATCTTGGGCTGCGTACCCAACTCGCCTTTGAGGTTTGATACTCTCTCTAGCGTTTAATCCGTTTGGTTAGAAACTTGTCTAATTAAACTCATTTTGGGATCTCTGAATCCGAATCCAGAGATTGTTCCCAAAGCGACAGTGTATAGTCAGGCAGTCGGATAGAACACAAGTACGTAAATAGAGCATGGGATGTAGTGCAGGTCGCCTCCATTATAGATGGCAGGAGATCTAATGATCTCTTTGCCCTCAGTAAAGCCAGCCTCTCGTTAGTGACGGGGCTTTTGACGAGCCACTGCCCTATTGGCATACATGCTGTTAGACTGGGAATTATACTGGACGCCGCATGTAGATGCTTGGAAGAGGATGAGGTAGAAACTAGCCAGCACTTCCTTCTTGACTGCCCCGCTTTTGGGAGATCAAGACTTAGGCACTTGGGTGCGCATACCTACAGACATTCCACCGAACTGGCGGGCGTAGAAATTAAGCGTCTTTGCTAATTTGTATTGGCTACTAAGCGTTTTGCCGATCCTTAACACGTTGGCTGCCAATGTATCACCGG
>NW_017537488.1:69645-77320 GCF_001853355.1 Bactrocera latifrons | reverse complement strand
GTAGTTTTTTGCTGTGATCACCGGTGATACACTGGCACCTGGGGGTAGTTTTTTGTTGTGATCACCGGTGATACATTGGCAGCCAACGTGTTAAGTCCGAACACGGGAGTTCTATTTTCAATGGCTACACAAAGGACTACATCTAGTCTACGTGCGATCTATGATCAGCCATCTGACCTAACCTAAATAGAGCATCCCAGCTATCTATATTGATGCCATGTATTTGTAAAGCTGAAATGCAGCTACTTATCTTCCGCTGTAAATTTCTGAGTTCAGCCTCAGATTCTGTTGAATTGTGCGAGAGCTTGAACAATAAATTTAATTGGATGTTGATAAGCACTCGCTTGTTTTCATATCTATACAACAAATTATTCCAAGCAAATGCGAATCCATCATTCGTCAGAGGCGGTTTCGCCTCACCTCGGGTTTTTTTTTATTAAGGTTCAATAACTTTCCCACTGGAGATAGCCTCGAGTTATTCCCATAAATAACGGCAAATAGATTCACTGAGGGCCATGGTAGAACATCGCCATGAAATATTTCTGTATTACATGCCGGTAAATTGATGGAATACTCCACGGGTTTTGGCAACCGCTCATGTTGAATAACTGTAGATCTTGAAGTTGGGCTTTAGTTGAACGCCGTGAGGTTGTGCATGTGTTCGCCCATCAAGGCCGCACAACACACATATGCGTATTAACAGCAATATTTAAGTTGTATGTCCTCAATAGACTCGGAAGGATCCACCTTTGGCAAACAGAACTACTATTATGACTTTACCTCTGCCCACAGAGATTTCAGATCAACTTGTTGTACTTCAAAAGAGTAGGCACTTTGGTTGTTAATTAAGTTATAAAAAGGTTCAAGGAAATATTAATGAAACAGCCATTTTGACGTAAAAATTCATTGGAGAAATTCATGTTGCCACGTATTTCAATGATACTGTCAGAATAATCAGAATATGATTCCTCGTTGCAGTGTGGGAATACCAGCGAATCTATTTGAACTGAACTACGAATACGAATAGAATTGAAAAAAAGTAAATTTGAAAGTGTTAAATAATATTAATATTATTGATAAAAATTAAGAATGATCTACCCAAGATTCMTCATTCATTATTTTAATTATATTTTATATTAATTCATTTGTAATAAATTTTATTATAAAATTAAAAACTTAATATGTTATGTTGAATTGTGTTAATAATAATCAAAGAAATACAATCATTTAAAACTATGAAGTATTCTATACTTCGCGTATATTGCAAATTTGTATCGTGTTTATACATAACCATATTTTTACTGTATCGAACAGTTTATATTAATATGTACGTATATATTTCTTCAAGTACATATGGAAAATTAGTAATAAACTATTGAGTTGTTACAAAATATAAGTATATAGCCAAAATATGCGATTTATCGATTAAATCCTTTACAATATATTCGTATATATTATAATAAACTGCTTTCGGTTTTCCCGTAAATTAAATTTATATATTGAAATATTTTAGTAACCGTGTTATTAACCTGATAAAACGGATTTGTTATTAGAGGTCTTACATTAGGTTAATCGGCATCGACAGTAGTCTTATATACAGGGTGACTGATGAATTTTGCTACATTAAGAAACTCAAATAATTTTTTTTCAGTGTATGGAATTCATTTTTCTTTTGTTCATGTTAAAGCTCATTAAATTTTATTAAATATAGCTTAATTAGTTTTAAAAATAATGGAATTTAATTGAATTTAATCGTTGATGCATGTGCGGCATCTTACTAAAAAGTTGTTCATTACTGCTTGGAGAGTTGAGACAGGAATAGCCGCAATTGTTTCTTGAATGGATTGCCTTAGTTCATTAAAATTTGTTGGTTTGTCATAACAGGTTGGGCTATGTGAGGAACTGCACCATCTTGCTGAAACCACACAGAGTTGAAAGAAATTCTCATTCGGCCTAATTCTGAATAGAAAACCTCTCTCAACATGCTCAAGTAACGGTCTCCAGTTACCGTAACGGTGTGTCCATTTTCTTCGAAGAAATAGGGTCTGACAATGCAGCGTGATCAAACTGCTCACCACACTGTGACACGAAGTGGATGCAATTCCGTCTCATGGAGTATCTGTGAGTGGAAAGCACTCCATATTCGACAATTTTGTTTGTTTATGTTGTCGTTTAAATCGAAATGGGCCTCGTCAGACATGAAAGACAGTTCAACATGTTTCCATCCTCTTTCACCATTTGAAGCATCTTCTGGCCAAATTCGAAGCGAATCGGCAAGTCTGCAGCTTTCAGTTTGTTGGCCATTTGAATTTTATATGGGAATAAGTCCAAATCTTTGTGCATAATTGACTGTAATGACTGTCTGCTTACACCCATTTGAGCTAAGCTTCTTGTCGAAACACGTGGATTGTTTTTTATGGCAGCAGCTACAGGCAGCGATTGTTTCCTCCGTTCGAACTGAAGGGTTTCGATGGTAAGGTCTTCTGTTGACTGTCCCATGCTCGGGACAGTCTCATTATGGTCCATCTGCTCGGAGGATTGCCGCCAAACGTGCGAATATACTCTCTTTAAACCGAAACTGCGGAGTCCAAGACAATCCAAATTCTTGTTTCAGTGTCCCAGTTATCCATTTTTGTTAAATGTAAAAGTCAATCCGCAAAATAAAATAAAAATTTACCAGATTCATTAAATAGAAAAAAAGTTATTTAATTTTTTTTTGGTAGCGGCTTTCATCAGCCACCCTGTACAAAGAGGTATTCTAGCCCAAGATTTAATAGAACAATTTACCGAATTGATCTCCAAAAATAAGTTGATAATTAAACATTTTACTACTTTCTTAAAATATATTTAATTTCATACTTTTTTGTTGTGAAATATTTTTAAGGATTTAGGTTGTCTATGTATATACAGGGTTTGTCCGGAAAGTAATAGTAATGATTTTCTTATCCCGGTACAGTACTTCGGAGTGTGCGTTTCTGAGGACTGAGCGGCTGGTTAGTTGTATCCGAGCACAAGCCGAAAATGCAGCGTTCGTTAGAGCAGAGGTACGCGATTAAATTCTATGTGAAACTCGGTAAATCTGCGACAGATATGCTTGATATGATCAAGAAAGCTTATACAGATGTTGTCTTAGCAAGAACTGGTGTGTTTCGGTAGCATCAGGCTTTTTTGTAGTGCCGGAAAGAGGTCGCTGATGAAGACCGTGCTGGGAGACCTGCGACTTCTACAAACACCGACAATATGACTCGTACTCGCAAAGTTTTGAACTCAGGCCGCCGACTAAGTATTCGTTTAATTGCGCAGATGTAAAATTTATCAAAATCTATGGTTCATGACATTGTGACGCAAGTGCTCTGTCATGCGCAAGGTGTGCGCAAAGATGGTCGTAAAAGTGCTCACTGACCACCTGAAATTGCGCGAGTGGAAGTGTGCCAAGAATATTTGAACATGTGTGAAAGTGACCGCCAAGTATGACTAAAATTTCGACTAATATCTATATTACGGTTTTCAACTCTACTCCGTAAAATTAAAGTTACTGAATGACTGCAATTTTCCGTGTCTGTCATAATTCTCAAAGAACCGTCAGCTGATTGGGTAAATAAAATATAGACTTTCGTCTCCACGGATCAGCTAAAGCATACAGTAAAACAGATTAATATATTGCATATAAACATTTTAAAATCTTTACATTAAACTACTACACATTTTATATGTACAATAATTATTTGTAAACAAGTAAATATAAAACAAATTAATATAATGATATATAAAGCAAAATAATCTGGAATGTTTTTTGCCATTTTTTTTATAGAAATTTTTATTATACAATAGAACTTCTTTTTACATATCATGAGGTGAGTGTATAAACAAATTTTTTCAGAATTTTTTGATAACATCTGTCGGAGAAATGTAATTTTGTCATAACATTGACAATAAATTATAAAAAATGATGRATCTAGTAAGGACTATATCCAGGCGTTTTGTGAACATAAAAAAAAATTAACCACGTTTAAAAGTGTGTTTGAGAAAAACGCGTTTAAAATTTAAAGTGTGCACTCCGATCGCTCCGAACGTCGAGCGGTGTTGTTATTTTTGGGTCTTTTTTGAAACCTTCCAATGGTAAAGTGGGTTTTAACATGTTAGTTTGTCATAAAAGTCTTGCGGTATTTTCGCTAGTTGGCGCTGAGAGCGCGTAGTTCTAGTTTTATTCGTCGCATCGGGTCATACTATACCTTTATGGAACACGTGTTTGATTGATTGCCGTTTCTTTAAGTTGTTCGTGAGTTATAGCGTCGCAAACATGGAGCAAAATAAAGAGAAAATACGGCATATTTTACAGTACTACTACGATAAAGGCAAACATGCGTCTCAAGCCGCCAATGAAATTTGTGCAGTTTATGGACCCGATACAGTTTCCATTTCCACCGCACAACGATGGTTTCAACGTTTTCATTCTGGTGTAGAGGTGGTCGAAGATGCGCCACGCTCCGGAAGACCTGTCGTCGAAAATTGCGATAAAATTGCTGAATTGGTCGAAAGAGACCGGCATAGTAGCAGAAGTAGCATCGGTCAAGAGCTGGGCTTGCGTCATCAAACAAAATTTTATGAACAATTGAAAATTCAATCAAAAATACCGCAAGACTTCTTGACAACCTAATATCGAAGTTTATACTAAGGATATAAGGGAACAGGAAATGCAAAAAAAAAAAAAAAATTACCTACTGACCCCTTAAAGTATGTTTGTTTTTTGACACACTTCTTCGATAACGTTTTTTCGTTCCTATAGAGTACAATAACATGGCGTCACTTAAAATTAAAAATAACATATGTTTTTTTAAGTTTACTGGAAAAGGAAAATGGAGGATGAAATAATTGTAGAATTGCACGCAAGTTAGGGAAGTTCTCTGATCGCCATTTGGGAGTGGCGAGAAACAATTATTTTACATATGGCTCAAGCAGCTCAAGACTTCCGGTTTCAGACCAAGTATACATCCGTTCGAAGGTGAGCTAAAGTGAGAAAGCTAAATATCCTTTACACAGGGTTATCCGCTAGATTTGGGGCTCGCCACAAAAGATACCAACTGCCTAGGATGAGAACCCTCCTTGCCAACCACAGCAAAAGAAACAAGGATTATGATTAGAGGGCATGCACATGGTCCCTTAATTAAGAGAAGGACGAGGAAGGTATCTTTGGCACTGCGGTCGGTAAATTCAGCTTTTACGACGAAACATCCCAAATGAGTTGAGACTGATCGACTTCGCCAGGGACCGAAATATGGTTATCTGTAGAACTAGATTCCAGCACAAGAAAATACGTCAACTACCTGGCTGTCGCCGCATCGAAAAACCCCCAACCAGATCGATCATGTTGTGATAGACGGAAGACACGTCTCCAGTGATTAGATGTGCGTGCGCTCCGAGGTCCTAACATCGACTCGGACCACCATCTTGTTGCAGCCAAGATTTGCACTCGCCTCTGTGCAGCAAAAAACGCACGCCAACAAACACAAGGAAGGTTCGACGTCGAGAAGCTGCAATCACAACAAATAGCCGAACGTTTTTCTACTCAGCTTGCACTCCTGCTCTCTGAGAGCACTCGTCAACAACTCGGTATAAGGGAACTGTGGGACGGCATTTCAAACTCCTTACGTACAGATGCAACCGAAACCATTGGTTTTCGCAAAGTGCAAAAGAACAACTGGTACGAAAAGGAGTGCCGTGTCGCAGCGGAGAGAAAGCAGGCTGCCTACCTCGCAACGTTACGATCGACGACAACACGTACGGGATGGAAAGAAAGAGGCCGAAATGCGTGGGTACGAAGAGCTTGATAAGATGATCGACAGGGGTAATGCTTGAAAATTCTATGAAGAWATGCGGCCCAACGGTGACCTAGTCACCGATGCCCAGAGCATACTTAAGTTATAGAGGGAACATTTCTCCAGCCTGCTGAATGGCAGTGAACGCATAACGCCAGAAGAAGGCGAACCCGATTCCCCAATTGTCGACGATGGAGCAGACGTTCCATTGCCCGACCAGGAAGAAGTTCGAATAGAAATTACCCGCCTGAAGAACAACAAAGTGCCGGGGGCCGATGGATTGCCGGCCGAGCTATTCAAACACTACGGCGAAGAACTGATAAGGAGCACGCATCAGCTTCTTTGTAAAATATAGTCGGACGAAAGCATGCCCAACGATTGAAATTTAAGTGTGCTATGCCCAATCCACAAAAAAGGGTAAGACGAAATATCTCCTGTCCTCAAACAAACAGTCGTCGGACTCGCAATTTCGCACTCACGTCATTGTTGAYACTCATAACTTTGAAGTCGTAGATAATTTCGTAAATCTTGGAACCAGCGTAAACACCACCAACAATGTCAGTCTGGAAATCCAACGCTGGATAACTCTTGCTAACAGATGCTACTTCGGACTGAGTAGGCAATTGAGGAGCAAAGTCCTCTCTCGAAAAACAAAAACCAAACTCTATAAGTCACTCATAATTCCCGTCCTGCTATATGGTACAGAGGAGTGGACGATGTGAAAAACTCATGAGTCGACATTGCGGTTTTCGAGAGAAAAGTTCTGCGAAAGATTTATGGTGCTTTGCGCGTGGGCCACATTGAAGTAGTTCAGCGAATTAGAAGACAGCGACTACGCCTATCATGTTGTCCGAATGGAGGAAAACACTCCAGCTCTGAAAGTATTCGACGCTGCACCCACCGGGGGAAGCAGAGGAAGAGGAAGACCTCCACTCCGTTGGAAGGACCAGGTGAAGAAGGACCTAGCTACGCTTGCAATATCCAATTGGCGCCACGTAGCGAAAAGAAGAAACGACTGGCGCGCTATTGTTAACTCGGCTATAATCGCGTAAGCGGTGTCTACGCCAATTAAGAAGAAGAAGAAGGATCCTTTTGGTAGCAAATAAAATTTCCTACAAGTTTGTCATTAGATTTTTTCTATAGCTCTTGTCTTTTACGAGATATATTAAAAAAAATGCGAATTTCGTGGAAAAGTCCGGTTTAGAGCCCCGTACTACCTCGTCGGTGTGATTTACGACTTTGTTGCACTGGGCACTTTTGTAGAGTGAACAATTCTGAGAAATATGCGTCTAAAGACAAGCGATGCCATAAAATACCTCTGAGCTGTAGTGTATTTTCAATGGAAAATGTGTACATGCCTTGGTTCAGTTCTTAATGTTAATATTAAGGGCTAAAACTTGCAGGGACTTTTTTTTAGGGAATTTCCAGGGAAATTTCGTGATGGGATTGAAAAATATGAATAGTACCAAAAAAAAAAAAYCATTAATATGTATATGTAGCTTTATATTTATTTTCTTCTTCTTCTTGATTGGCGTAGACACCGCTTACGCGATTATAGCCGAGTTAACAACAGCGCGCCAGTCGTTTCTTCTTTTCGCTACGTTGCGCCAATTAGATATTCCAAGTGAAGCCAGGTCCTTCTCCACTTGGTCCTTCCAACGGAGTTGAGGTCTTCCTCTTCCTCTGCTTCCCCCGGCGGGTACTGCGTCGAATACTTTCAGAGCTGGAACGTTTTCGTCCATCCGGATAACATGACCTAGCCAGCGTAGCTGCTGTCTTTTAATTCGCTGAACTATGTCAATGTCGTCGTATATCTCGTACAGCTCATCGTTCCATCGAATGCGATATTCGCCGTGGCC
>NW_017537488.1:52400-69250 GCF_001853355.1 Bactrocera latifrons | reverse complement strand
CCTCGTTCACTGCCAGACCCATTTGTGTTGCTTCCTTGTCCAGTCTGGAGAAGGCAGAACTAACGGCGCGGGTGTTGAGGCCAATGATATCAATATCATCGGCATACGCCAGCATCTGTACACTCTTATAGAAGATGGTACCTTCTCTATTTAGTTCTGCAGCTCGAACTATTTTAATACATCTAAAATATTAGATGATACCAACAACCGTTAGGTGAACAAAACTATTATATTTTGTGGTAACATGTTGCAAGAATATAAAAGCAATAAGGAACAAAAAGTGTCCTGGTGTCCTGAAGAAACATACCGGATGAAGCTAGTTGCTCACATAAGCGAACACCATTCATAACAAGGTGAAAAGTTTGGCGGCACCAAACCAGGAGCTCAGCTTGCGCCAATGTACAAGGAGGCTTACCATAGCTCGAAGAAGGCAACAATACCAGCGGCAGCCGAAACCGAACCAGGTGGCCAAAGTATGGCTACATAAAAGGGAAGGAAAGCTGATGCCAAACTTGGAGTTGCCAGTAGTGCACCTGCCAAAGTATTGCCTATTTTAAAGGTCAATAACTCCATTAAAGCCAAGTACGCGGGGAAACATTGTGCTGCCTCCCCGTTAAGAAGGGTGGGTAGCTGCAACCGTGAGTAGCTAATAAAGGAAAACCTGGACTGCATTGAGTAGCTAATAAAGGAAAAACTGGACTGTATTGATTGCGAGAAAGTAGTTCTATCCAACTTTAAGCTTGAACCGTCAGAAGTGACAGTCAAAAGACAGAGGTCTCCAAAAGGTCCATCCAAAAGATCGACTACAAAGGGTGTCACAGCCGATAAACCACATTATCATTAGTTTTCTAAAGGAGAGAGATCCCGAACTAAAAAAAAAATGGGGTGCAACTGCGTAGACGCTTGGCGTAAGAGGTGCTACTTTGCAATCTAGGTCCGACGCTGTCATGTTCCGATATTGTCTGGTACTAGGGGAAACCAAAATGATTGCCTGCAACGACCATAGATAGATTGGCCGAACGATTTAACGCCGTAGTAGAATCTGGTATCGAGACCAAAATCCATCGAGCCTGTATCGAGAAAAGGTGGGAGCTCAATTATGGATCCACGAAAGTGAGTATAACAATTTACAAGTCGGAGCCGATGATGAAGACGATATGGCCAAAGCCGAGAAACACAAAAAAAGCAGAAAGCTCAGTAGTAGCAGAGATTGAAAAATGTGTGGAGGTAAAAGAACACCCCTTTGTAGCTTTCCTAGCCATAGAAGCCGCCTTTAATAACACCTAACTTAAGACCATACTTAGTGCCTCTAGACACCTCTCGGGAAATAAATTGATTTATCAGATGCTCACGAGTGATCAATAATTTCAGCGCTGGGAGCTTCAATGATATGTAGAGAAACAACTCAAAAAAATGTTTTTAGATCTAGAAAAGAAGGCGGTCTCGGTTAGATATAAATTCCCAAATACCCTTGTAAACAATAATAAATGACATATAGTAAATCACTAGGAAACATAGAACTCTAGAAGGTGTGCCACCGTTATTACATAGTACATAATTTCTTAAAAATCGAGAAACTATTAGCTGTATCTAGTCCCGAAAGTAAATCATCCCATTTAATCTCACAAATCAGATTATTGAGTTGTTCAAAATCACAAAACGCAAAATTAAACACAAGCCCGTCAGTATTTTTAACAGGAGCAAAAAGATAAGTATCCACCTCAAACGCTAGCGGAGAATGATGAATGGTGGCCGGAGTAATTGAAGAGAATCCGTCAAGAAACCTAAATTTTAAATCACTGAGAAAGACTAAGTCAAGAAAACGATCGAGACTATTTGAATATGAGTTGATTTGAATCAGATGGAGACTAAGCAAGCTATCAATGAAAAATAACTCCTGAAAAGACGAGATTGGAGGGAATAACAGCAGTACTATAGGAAAAACCAGAACAGAAGATATTGCTTAGATTAAAGTCACACAAATATTATTATCTTTCACCTTATTTAATACCAGCGAGGAAATATTATTTGCGTGCGACTTATACAACTCTAGAGGACTATTGGGAGGGATGTAAGAGACTACAAAGAACAGAGCGTCAGGATAGAATCATCATTAACAAGCATAATTAAACGAGGACGATATTTGCGATGAACTGCAAGGAGAACACCACCCCCTCTTATACAGCCAGTTTTTTCATGATCTCATGATCAAAATATTCACTATCAAAGTAACTGGAATTTAACCAAGTCTCAACAATCACGATAATATCGRAATCAAAATGTGAAGAAAAGTTGCGAATAATATTTGATTTCACCTAGTACCCGATAAATTTTGGTAGTACACTTTAAGACAGGAGTCAGTTGAGGAAGGTGACGCATGAATAAAATCGTGATTAACAGGCATCAACTAATCTGCAGCGCTGTTTTCTCCTCCCAAGGGCCCAACGCCACACTGAAGAGGAGAAAACGGCATTAAAAAAGATGGGGACGTACCTAACTTAAAGTTTATCCTCTTAAGATTATTAATATTAGTATTTTTCTTAACTAATTTATAACATAAGAGATGCTCACTATTAACATTAGCATGTTTAACAACAAAAGATATAATATAATATCTTCCTCAGTGACTGAGTTCTTGAAAGCAGACAGGTGAATCCATTTATTGGATATGACGACATCGAGATCACTGTTGGCATTAACACCAACAACAGTTGAAACAGTTGGGTAWTTTTTATTCCTAGTGCTCACTTTTAACTTCGCATTTTCATTAGCAGTAATTGAAGTAGAAGAAATCAGATTAACAGAGTCATCAACGGCGACTGATTGAGCAGCATTGACAGCGGCAGAAGGGCGATCTGCTTTAGCAGCAGCTGTTGGATTGTTTTTGGCTTTCGAATGAGTGTTGGTATTCCTAGCAACAGCATGAGCACATGTAGTGGCATAATTAGCAGCAGTGGGAGCAGGGGCAACGTTAGACGGAGCTGTATTTGTACCATATCAGCAGAAATAGAGGGAGTAGAGCAAGTAGCAGACGGAGCGGCAGAGCTTGCTTTCGGTGAAGCGGGAACGGGATAATCCATTCTCAAGTTATCCATTGGAGCAGAAACAGCAAATATAGATGGCTGAGCATTTGTACCCACAATATTCGTAGAAGTGAGAATGGAGTTAGCAGTAGTTGAAGCTGCAGAGAATGCTTTCGGTATAGCGGGAGCGACATTATTCACACTCACATTATCAGCAGAAGCAGCAGCGTTAGACGGAGAAGCGATTATGGAGGCATTTGTACTTAAAGCAGTCGCAGCTGTGAGAATGGGGTACGCAGCAGAAAGAGCATTCGAGGCTGGTGCAGAGAGCTCGCCGTTATCGGACAATTTATTTGTCACAATGCAGATCTCTGATTTGAGTTCGTTAAGCTTAACGATAAACGAATTTTGATCATCACATAATTGTTGTATTAATGTGAGCGCCTTCGATTGTTCACTTCTCAGTGAACTCACTTCCGAAAATAGAGAGTTAAGCAATGCATTTACCTTATTAGGATTAATAGACTCCAAAGGTTCAGTTACTACCTTGTTTGAGTGATCAGCATTTAGTTGTTGCGAATTTACAATCTCAGAGCACTGAGCATTGCGCACTGATGGCGACGCCAGCGGCGAACGAATGGAATTTCTTCGAACTACCGCGCACACTTTACAATAAAAAACGTTTTAGATTTCAGCAAGAAATCCACATCAGCCTGTGATAAATTCACACATTCATGGAAGAATTGGTTGCATTTATGGCATTTGATCTTGGGCTTAGCACGATCAACTCTATGTTCGCAAACACACGGCATTAATTTAAAATAAATAATAGAACACAGAGCAGAGAAAAAACACGTCTGTTCACAGAGTGACCGATATTATGCTAAAACTTAAAGTCGGCATAATTTATATCAAAAAAGTTTACGTACACTAATGATTATTACAATAGTTTTAGCGGTTTTTGGGCTACATTTTTGTTCACATGAGCTATGAACATTCCGCAACATATCACATCGCATCACCTCACGTCACGTCCCAACACCTCATCACACAACCGTTCACAACATACACCACTACACACACGCCTCAAACACAGTTCTTAACACCGCTCCTTACTACAACACAACAACCACACGATTATCAACGAGACGACTCGTAATCAGCAGCTATTCACCACCCAAACCTTCAAAAGGGATTGATCCGACCGGGATCGCTCTTTTTTTTCGTTTCATCCGCAAACAACCACCGCAATTTCCTTTTTTTTATAACCGCCAAGTAACGTGGAGCACCGAGTTCGCTAACAGTGTCCAACATTGGACTTTCTTTACACAGTGTTACATACAATAAAATAAGATTCTAGTGAAATAAATATTTTATATCGAGTGTGGAAATCAGTGCATTTTATTTTCCATCTCATAGGTATACTATAGCAAGTAAGTATACTAGTGGCAAACGTTAACAATTTTGTTGCAATTATTGTCCCTAGACGTCGAAGCATGCTCCCGACTCGATTTCTGGTATTATTTCGGAAAATTTTGTCCCACTAAAACGATGGTCCAGTTATTTGGCCCTATTTTGATAAAATTCGATGTTTTCGAATACGATTTTCCAAAAAATTCCAGATATTTTGAATAGGATTAACATATCACATCGATTGATTGCGGGACCTATGGAGTTATATTTAATTCTAAAACAACACCTCACGTACAAAATAATAACATTCTAAGAAAAAAAAAATTAATTTTAAGTGTGCTAAAATCAGCTGTTAATAGCAGGTAAATCAATTTCCAACATGATACCGACCCAAACTTATCTTGTATGTGAATGGTTGTTATGGAATTAAAAATAAATCCATAGGTCCCGCAATCACCAGTCATTAATTCTATTCAAAATATCTGGAACTTTTTGGAAAACCGTTTTCGAAAAGATCGAATTTCTTCAAAATAAGGCCAAAAAACTGGATCATCGACTTGGTGGGTCAAAATATCCAGAAATAATACTTTAAATCGAGTGGGCCAAAAACCGGTAAAACTATTGTAATTAGTATTGCAAATATTTTGATATGGTATAATATATTTTAAATATACATATCCTTCAACGGATAGCAAAAAACCACAAAATTTATTAATTTTGAAAAAACTAAACGAGTCGTAATTTAATTGAACTAGGTGTATTTAACTTTATTGGTCCACTGTATGCATACCTGCTAGGCGCTCGGTCACTATTTCCCTTCTAGCCTCGACAATATTTCGAATTTCCATCTATATTCTAAAATAATCTTTAAAGAGATTTAAAAAAAAATCGGTGTTTTGAAGCTTCTATAGCAGGCTCTCCCCTTACGAGAGAGAAGATTTACAAAACGTAATAAAGGTAATTTAACACCCAAATCCATCTTTATTCATTCGATAAATGTTCCCTTAAAATTTTTCTTTAATTCAGAACTCATTAAAAACTTTAATAGGATTGCTTCCAAATTATTCATTTGCAAGTTTTGTTAAGTATGTATGTTCGAAAAGACGAAATCCAAACAGATTATGTGACACCATTGGAAATCAGAATTGGTTTGCAATTCTGACATTTAAGCAATTCTATCTTGGATTCCACAACAATAGCAATAAGATTAAATCTAGAATTATGTTACTAAGTCAATAAGTAGGGTTACCAGGAATTATTATGTCAAGTCCTATTTATAATAGTGTGATACAGATTTTGTTCCTTCGGATTAATTAGTCGTGAGCCCCGTTCCAAAAGCGAGGTGGGCAGTATATAGCCATCAGGTTTAAGTCCCCACAGTGATTTTATTTTATAGTGGTTTAATCGTTTTCTAACCAACACTGCTGTTCCGCAGCCGTACATTTCCATCAGGGTGGTTTGTGACGTAGAGTATAAATCCGGATATAAAGAAATTGTTTTTATTCGTAAGATGAGTTTCTAACAATAGCTCTACATCCATATTATTTTCATCCACAAACCTAATAAGTTCCATTTTATGTTGGTTAACTCCATTAGCATTCTATATACAAATGTTCAATACTCTCATTTTTTACTTAAAAAAGTTTGCAGCATTTCGTTTTTTTGATTTAATTGTCTCTTGAATCATATTTTCAATGCTTCCATTTAGTTGGTATTGGGGCAATTGCGTTTGTGCAGTGTTGGCTTTCACCACATTTGTATAGCACCCTTGTGTAGCATTATTTATAAGATTACCTGGCTTTTAAATATGGGCAAGCATTCCAATAATACAGTTAGGAGTAATATTTAATATTATATGTGATTAGGACTCGCTTAAATTCAGACAGATAATTTCGTTTGTAAGTCGTCATATACAGGGCAACCCCTATAGTTTGCTGTGTCATTTCCCCCACAAATACTATATTTTTTACTTTTTACATAAGATATAGATCAGTTGGTGCATTGCATTGGCACCTTTTTTTATGTGGTTCCTTAACGGTAATTCTACGATAGAGCAGGACAACATCTATTTTGTTTATCTATGTCAAGATAGTATAATTAGTTTTTTGATAACAGCATCAAATATTATTTTATTATGTAACCAAAATTCAAAATAGCTTCGACCGCTAGCCACCGTGACTCACCAGAGGCGGTCATGTTTACTAAATTCTGCTTTTTTGAGTATGTTTGTTAAGCGTACTTCGATTACAAAAATTTCCTATTTTTCACATATTTAGCATACGTTTTCAATATAATGTGCAAACTCCATTCATTGCTTTATAGCGCGACAATAAAAATAATAAAGGTACTCATTTAATGTGGCATTTATAGATGGTGACAAAAACGTATGTATTTGCTAAGTAAGTAGGACTGTTTTGAATTACTATGCCAAATATGATTGCGATCTGTCAACAAAGATTACCGTAAACAGGTGTCTTTGGACATCCTTGATTGTGCGAATTCCGATCCCACATTCATGAAGAGCGTAATATTTGACGATAAGACATGGGTTTATGAGTTTGACTTGCAAACATGTCAACAATCATCAGAATGGAGGAAAAACAATAACCGAAAAACTGTCGGAAACAGCCGGAATTGTTGAAGAACAATTAATGGTTTTACACGATGATAACGCACAATCGCTTCGAGCTACGATCGTGATCGAATTTAAAGCCAAACACGCAATGAATACGATCGATCAACTACCAGGTTTGGCCCCGTGTGATTTCTTCTTGTTCCCTCAACTGAAATTGCCACTCAGTGGTAGCCGTTTTCAATCGATAAAAGATATAAAATAAAATTCGCTGAAGGAGCTGAACATCCCTAAATGTGCTTATGAAAAGTGTTTCGAGGAATGGAAAAGTCGTTGGCATAAGTATATTACATCTGGTGGGGGATTATTTTGAAAGCGACAAAATAAATATTGATGAACAATTAAATATTTTKGGTTATATGTACTTATTTACAATTTCTGTGCACCGTTTTGTATAATTGTGGTGAAGTCGCAAAATGTCAACTAATAAATTCATTCTAAAGCAACCAAGTAATCCAACAGTATATGTAAAAGTACTTATACTTTCCATTTTACAACGAAAAAACCAAAAGAGCAGAGATTAAACAATTAATTATAATTTGCGGAAAAAATAAATTGCTTGTCAGGTGGGCAGAAAAGTTCGTAGGCTGATATATAAATCTAGTCAGCCCCTATTAGTTATGATATATCAGAAACTTAGGCTTACGACAAATATATTATAAAAATTGACCGCTATAATCGATGTGTCAGTCTCGAAGATAATTACATTGAATAATAAAATCAAAACTAACAAGTAAGGAAGGGCTAAGGTATTTTCGGTGAAAAATTAGGTTAGGTTAGGTTAGGAACTGAGTTCCTCGTGTTCGATATCAGGGACCTTGAAAAGTTATAGTCCGTTCACGACAATTTTTCCACAAGGGATCCCTTCAGCTCAAATACCGTATTTGTATAAAGTTCCTCTATCATCATTGGTTCCTAATGTATATATTATACAGAGAAGGCATCAGATGGAATTCAAAATTGCGTTATATTGGAAGAAGGCGTGGTTGTGAACCGATTTCACCTATATTTCGTGCATGTCATCAGGGAGTCCAGAAAATAATATATACCGAATTTCATTGAAATCGGTCGAGTAGTTCCTGAGATATGGTTTTGGGTCCATAAGTAGGCGACGCCATGCTCATTTTCAGTTTAAAAAAAAAAGCCTTTGTKCAGCTTCCTTCTGCCATTTCTTCCGTAAAAGTTAGTGTTTCTGAAGTTTTTTGTTAGTCGGTTAACGCACTTTTAGTAATTTTCAACATAACCTTTGCATGGGAGGTGGGCGTGGTTATTATCCGATTTCTTCCACTTTTGAACTGTATATGGAAATGCCTGAAGGAAACGACTCTATAGTTTATAGAGAGTTTGGTTGTCATAGCTATAAGAGTTTCCGATATATGTACAAAAAACGCCCACTTTTCCAAAAAAAAATTACGTCCAAATATGAACCTCCCTAATGCTTTACACTTACACTTTAATATCTTTATTTATAACTTAGTTATGACACTTTATAGGTTTTCGGTTTTCGCCATTTTGTGGGCGTGGCAGTGGGCCGATTTTGCTCATCTTCGAACTTAACCTTCTTATATTATTCAAGTTTCCTCATATCTCAATTTTTACTCAAGTTACAGCTTGCACAGACGGACGGACAGACAGACATCCGCATTTCAACTCTACTCGTCACCCTGATCACTTTGGTATATATAACCCCATATATCTGACTCTTTTAGTTTTAGGACTTACAAACAACCGTTATGTGAACAAAACTATAATACTCTCCTTAGCAGCTTTGTTGCGAGAGTATAAAAAAAATTTTTCTTTGTTAGCCTGCGAAGTTTTCAGCCAACCTGCTATGATACAAGTCTGCGCCATTAAATGTGGATTAATAGTAATAAAACTAAGGAAGTCTATAATCGATAATAAAGGATGATCAATTTTAAGGTTCCCAACGTTTTTAAAGAAAAAATACAGAAATTTCTAGTTTAATGAGAAGTGTTTATTATCATTCAAAAGAAAATTCTTTGGTTTCTATTTTATGAAGATTATCTCCTTCAACTGTTGGCCGCTACGTCTCAGATGGTCTATTTGTGGAGTACAATTTTCAATGGCTCGTTGGAGCATTTCGACTAATGACACACGTCATAGTTTTCTGAAATGAAATTATCTGCTCACCGAAATATTATCTCAATAAATCCATTGTTATCATGACAAAATAAAATCAGGTAACAATGCTAATGCAACTGTCAGAAATTCTAAAAGAAAGCAGTGAAAAATTCATTAAGCTACAATTTACTTTTTCTAACTGTTTGTCGGTTTATCGATACAAAATATTCACACCGACAGCTTTTACCCTATACTAATAACTATTTTCTCAGGCGCATTACCAGTGAAAAGTGATATTTTAATGTTAGTAATCGCTTCCATCAAAAAAAAATGCCCCACATGACAACAAATGAGTGTTTTTTTTATCAGCCCATTACGAAATTGAAGAAAAGGCAGACAAAAAAAAAATACGTAACACAAAAAGTTTTCAACGCGACCTAATTCATAACAATACACCAAAATTTTATAGACACTATGCTGCTCAATGGGATTAAAAATTCAAACGCTACATAGCCAAATTCATGTCTTCTCGGCCTTGAACTCCCAATGATCAATCAGATCGTCTAAGCTATTGCATATATATCGGACCCAACTATGACCTCATAAAATAAATAATAATTGAAGGTGTTGAAAAACAAATGAAACACACTTCCAGTTAAAACACTGTTTTTATTTGAATACTAAGTGGGCAAGTTGCAAAAAAAAATCACTTTCTATTTTCGGGAGCAAGAGAAATTATATTGAACATTTTTATTTTTTTTTTAAATTTTATTTTTTGAACATTAATTTTCCAATATTTGGAAAAGAAAGTGTAACAAAAATACTGGATATTCAATGAAATATGAAAATCTGACCAGTTCTCCTGCACTACTGGCCAATGGGTCTAGTCATTGAATCCGTTTCGATCCGATCGAATCAAATTACTGTCTCGATCGAATCAAATTACGCTGCAAACCGTATGGAATGCAAAATTTTCGTTGAAGTTGAACTTACTTACCGACCCGATAATATACACTCCGCGCATAATATATGCTGCTAAATGCTCGAAGTCTATTCGTAGATGCGTAAATTGCGGATAATTAAAAATAATAATAATAATAAAAATAAGGCATTTATAAATATTTATGTGAAAAATTTAAAAAGGACTGAAAAGTATTCAAAAAATATCAACAATAAGAGGCCAATTAAGGCAATTTATTCCCTGCCCCAATTACAAAATGAATTAAAAATTATTAAAACTAAAATCGTGTACAGAAAAGATTGGGAGTTTTTTTCTAGGATAATAAGGCTCCATAAACCTCAAATATATAGTCATACGATTTTTGTATATGGTTTTGTGCTCACAGGTAAGAACAATCTGAAGCCCCCCTCAGGGCAGCCTTGCCGGCTTAGGTCAAAATAAAGAAATAGGTGTAGTTTCAATTAAAACTTCATTTTATTTCAAAAGAAAATATAAAAAACAAAAGAAGAATTTCAATAACTAGAGGAATTCAAATAATAAAGTTAATTATTTTTTGTGATGATAGTCAAAAAAAAAGTTTTTCGTAGTCGAGCAGCATAAATTTAGTTTACATTTGGAACAAAAACACTGCGTCTGAACTTAGACACAATTTACATTTTCTTTTTCCACCGTCTTTAGGAAGCCAAATGGGAAAGTGATCATATTGATCAAAGTGGACATCCGCAACTAGATGTTCTGCTCTTTTCTACATTTCGTTTAGTTGTTGATGGTGGGAAACTTGGCCGACTAGCAGGACGATTGAGTTTGTAAGCGATAAGACAGCAGCAATTTTTTCACTGAACTCGGGTAACTTTAATAGCTTGTCATCTTGTGCAGATAGATTGTTGTTGAAATTTTCGTCGATACAAAATATATGCATTTGTCGCAGCCATATCTACAAAATGGTAAAAAAAAACGTGTTATCAGATTTCGAGTCTTTGCGTGGATACCGTAACGACCAATAAGTCCATCCATTAAGTCCTATCCCCCCATATGGCTATTATATTCCCGTATTTTGGGGGCAATCTACTTCAATATGCTGCTTTTGTTTTCGATCGTAGCGTGAAACTTTGGCCGATTGCTCGTTCTCATTTTCGCTTTTAAATAGCTGAACGCCAACGTAAGTTGATGTCAATCGGACTGTCTTGTTGTCTTTCCACAAAACCGTGTTAATATCGAAACCATATGCAACACCAACGTACTCAATTGAGTATCCTCTTTCTTCGTTCTTTACATCCTTATCCTTATCGTGCCCAAGGTGTAGATGCCGCGATACACAAAATCAGTTTAGTCACACAAGACGAACAATTTTATTCCCCACTTGTGTGGCTTATTTGACATATACTGCCGAAGGTGATGTTTTAATCTTGTGCTACACACTTGCTCATCGACACAAAGACGAGCAGGCTTTGGAGCAGAATCAAACCGTTTGTTGAGTTCATCTGACAATTTTCAGATACGAAACAATGGACCATATCCTGGTTTACCTTTTTCAATCCTCTCGCTTTCATCTCTAAAAGACAAATATCTTTTTATCGCCAAAAACTGTTTTACAGTCATTGTTTTTTGAATTAGAGTGAAAGCAATTTTACCCCAATAGCTTTCCAAATTCGGATAACATTAAGCGGACATATAAATGATTACGCCAATGTATTTAAAAATTCTTTCAGCGTCGATCTTAAACTGGCTGTTGACGTTTTTAGAATAAGCTGCTCGATTTGTTTCTTCCACAATCAATAGAACTAGTTCTCTTTTTAAAAAGATAGCAGAACATTTCCATCGGTGTATTTTGTTTTGCAAACTTTGAATGAAAAACATATACCTGAACCTGTAAAACCAMCAGAAGAGGGAATAACTAAGGGACCAGTTGTATTGCTGTCAATGACCTTTCTGTGGTAGAGGAAGACGCTTCAGGTATTTCAGTAAGCCTTGATGATCCTACAGGTATAGCATCATTTGAACTTATGTTTAAGGACATATCGGTGATTTGTTTAAATGAATCGGTTGCTTCATTCGGTCAGGCAGTCTTCGTGTTCTTAAAACTCGAAATACTTTTTATTTTTTATTAAAAAGTATATTAACTTAAAATATATTAACTTACTTGATCGCAAAAAAATTCTTCCGTATGAATATTTTGATAAAATACTTTTTATTTTAATTTGGAAAATTTTAAAAACGGCGCTGCAATTAATTGACCTTTAACACTGAATTTCTGTATTCAACTACTGAATTCAACTGAAACCGATAAAAACAAAACGAAACGTCACAATACATTTGTTGATACTAAGAAAATTTGAGTTGATGCATTATCTAACGGTTCTTATAAGAGTTGTGGACAACAAAAAATTGTCTTAGGAATTTGTGAGAATTTATTAAAGGCGGCCTCAGGACGGTCTTGCCTGTTAGAGGGTTAAGGTCTGCCAAGCAATGGCATTCAAAATATAAGGCGGACAAACAAAATAACTATTTAAAAAGAGATGGAGGCAAATGTTTCGAATGTGCTAAACATGCTTACGAAAATTTTAGACCAAATTTCTTTCCGTATCGATAAACTTTTTAGCTCATGGTAAAGTAGATTATCGGTACCAATTACTATTATTATTTTTTTTTTTTTGATTTTTAACTCATGGTAAAGTAGATTATGTGTATCAATTATCGCATGAATATTTTCGAGCAAAAACTCCTCAATATTTTAAATTTTTTACATAGTAGTAGATTTACCAATAGATAACCATGTATTGACATTCACTTTTATGTAAGGCTACTGAATTATGGGAACTGATATAATTGCACTGAATATTATAACAATATTTCGCTTTGTAGATGAATACAGAAGCTACAATATTTTAGAGATCTCGAAAAAAATTTACTAGGAAACCACAGCGTTTTGACACAGTTGTTAGTATTATTTATTAATAATAACACATTAAGGACCATGCAAAMTATGTTGAAAAATTTCATAACAAAAAAGTATGAAAAAGTGAATATAAAATTGAAAATTCATAAGATTTTCAAAGGAAAGATTATGGAAATCAATTTGATCAGTACTTATTCAATTCGTACAATTTTACATAAATAAATTCAGAAAATTTTCTTAGATATACTATATATATTCATCGTATTAAGACACCTCTTGCCAACCTAAAAATGAATTGGATGAAAACAAGTAATACTGGTAGATAAGGCTACGAAATATAGGGTAGTCTTTTCGTATTTTGTCAATAGATGTGGTTGCAGTCGTGTATCTCCAGTTGTACCAATCACATTGTGTCATACCATTTAGTGTTCGGCGAAAGGGAAAAAAGGCAACATCTGCTCAAATATAAGTGAAAATAAAAAAGGGGAAGAATGCCCTTGCCCATGAAGAAATTCGCTCCATTTTGAAGTTTTTTTTTTATAAAAAATGGAAGTTTACGGAGAATGTATCACTATCAGTTCGTGTAGCACAACAATGGTTCGCTCGCTTCCGTTCTGGAAATTTCGATATGAAAGATGCACCTGGCTCTGGTCCACTTATCGTTGAAAAAGCCGATGAAATTATGGAAAAGAGTGACTAGTACCGTCATATAAGCAGCCATAACATCTCTAACTTAACATTCATCATCAAGCAATTATGAACGATTTAAAAAAGGCTGGCTACAAAAAGAAGATCGATGTTTGGATACCACATGAATTGTCTGCGAAAAATTTAATGTACCGAAATAGTTTCTTCGATTCTTTGCTGAAACGAAATGAAATCGAACCATTTCTGATTCGAATGGTAACAGGAGACGAAAAGTGGATCCAATATGACAATAATATGCGAAGAAGATCATGGTCCAAGCGTGGTGAAGCTCAACAAATCGTTGCAAAGCCAGGATTGACGCCTCGAAAGGTTAGGCTGAGTGTTTGCTGGGATTGGAAAGGAATCATCCACTATGAGCTACTCCAGCCTGGTTGAACGATTGAGTCTACATTTTACTGTCAACAACTTAAGAGATTGAAGCAAGCAATCGAAAAAAACGGCAAAAACTGATCAACAGAATGGGCTTTGTGTTCCATCAGGACAACGCTAGACCATACACATGTTTGATGTTTTGGCAAGAACTGGGAGAGCTTGGCTGGGAAGTTTCGTTGCAACCACCAGATAGTCCTGACCTTGCATAATCGGACTACCATTTGCAGAACTACCTTAATGGAGTTACTTGTAGCAGTTTTTCACCGAGCAACTAGAAAAGTTTTACTGTTGACAGAAAAAGAAGATGTGACCGAAGATGAATTATATGAGCGCTTGTTTTTGTTTAGTATTTTCGACATATTTTACTGTTTTACTATCAAAACGTAAATATGTAGTTCAAGCAAGGCAAAATTATGCGATGTGTACGGAGAAGATGTGTTGACCGAACGCCACTGCCAAAATTAATTTACAAAATTACGTTCCAGAAATTTCGATATTAAGGATGCACTGCGTTCTGGATAGACTCTTCAACCCCATGCGGATAAAATAAAGTCGTTGGTCGATGTAAATTGTTGAATAATAACTTGAGAGATCGCTGCAAAATTAAATTTGTCTAACGCAAGCGTTCACGTTACACAATAAAAAAACTATCGTATTTAAATAGCACTAAAAACCGAAATTACTTAGGTAACGACACATAAGCATATTCGGTATATTATATTAAGAGATTTTAGAATAATAAAAAACCTAATTATAATTATGTACCTTCTTATGGTGTTTAACGGAATATGTATGTCCGTGGCTCTAATATATCCTGATGACGACTTTTCTGAACCAATTCTTATAAAAGTAACAGACTTTGGGGACAAGCATACATGATAGTTTCCTATAATTTTCCTTTCTTCTGCCAAGCTTTTCTTTTGTACTACCACTTGCCAAACGTGATCTGAAAATACCAAATATTAAATATGTTAACTAAGCATTAAAATATGTAATTGTTTATAAACAATTTAACATAAGCCTCAGACTTATTTACTTCGTTTTGTGTGGTATCGCAAATATTTAAATATATTGAATACAACATAACCTCATATTACTACCGAGTAAAAGTGCATAACGACATAATGAATAACATTATACTTATCGAAACATTGTCGTATATTTTTAGCGAGATATCTCGCATTAAAATCGATATAAACTTAACCAAGGCGGACAAACTTTAATATAGTATGGAGTATGTAAGAAAGAAGTCAACCGCAGAGGCAAAATTTTACTATTAAGCTATTCACGATAAGGTGGTTATTGAGTTATGTAGCTATGTGATTAAGTAAACAACAACAAAATACGGTATGACACAATAACCTACCTAGGCCCTTGTTTACAGATTATGTGGTTGTTTGCTTATTTCCAGTGTTACAAAGTCGTTGGAAATTAACTAAATGGCAGCAAAAAATAAATAAATAAAACTAAGCGAATGGCATTTCCATTTAGATTTTCTTATTGGAAAATCTGCTTTTAACAGCTGTTTTTTTTACAATCAGCAAATTAAACCCGAAATAAAAAGCATCAAATATCATCAAGTAAGAATCACAAAGTACAAAATAAATATAAATTTTGTGTCATTTATTTATACTGAAATTTTTGTATCTAAAGAAATACGAAAATGCCGACGAAAAATGGACGGAAGCCGAAATCAAAACAGTGCTGTGCTATATGCAGGAACACCGACACATCGAGGCGAATTTTCGACACATTAGTTATTTATTTTGATTTAATTACATCTCCTTTAATTTCAGAAACCAACAGTGAAAATCTATTATAGTAAGTTGCTTGTACAAAAATTTAAGCGACATGGAACATTCTAAAATGTAAGGTTCGGTATTTAAAAAGCCAAATGAAATCGGCAGAACATTGGCTAAATTCCTCGGGCGCTGGAGTAGAGGATGACGATGTGGAGCTGACAGTGATGGGTACATTCTATATATATTTTAACCCTTCGGTGCATGATTTAATTTCCGTGAGAATAAAAATTTTTTTGAATCAAATTTTTAATGTGTTCTATTATAATATGACAAATTTTAAATTTTATAATTGTCGTGTTTCTAGCAACAGAGTTACGTAACATTGCACATATGCAATATCATGCAGTAAATCTAATAAATTTTCAAGGAGGGTACTGAATGAATATGCTCTTTATTTTATCGAATGAAAGTGGACAGAAGTGMATTCATTACTGTCCACAAATGTTGGCCAGTGGTCCATTTGTTTCAACCGTACTTCAGTTTTAGTGATAGGGCCACTTCTCTGGTGGTTTCTATAGAAAT
Organism: Bactrocera latifrons; assembly: GCF_001853355.1. Lineage (NCBI taxonomy): Eukaryota > Metazoa > Arthropoda > Insecta > Diptera > Tephritidae > Bactrocera > Bactrocera latifrons. The sequence continues at coordinate 52,839 of NW_017537488.1, read as the reverse complement.
AAAGTATAAGGATTATACTTATACGTCGCAAATACCACTTCTTAGAGCGTATTTCGATGTTGTATCGGCCTATGAAGGAATCTAGCAAATCAACACCCTCCATAAACTTGTTACACTTTGATAGAACGTTTGGGCAAGCGACACTTATTTTCTGTCCAAATATCGCATCATACAGTTAAACTGCTAGTTCTGGAGTTTTGCCACAGTAGTTTGAAATTAAAAGTAACAATAGTATTACCTCTTTAATAAACTACAGATATGTATAAGAAAGTTGTCCACGTTTGCATATTTAAGGGATTTTTCGTTGGCTTTTTTCATCGGAATTTCTCGTCCAGAAGCTTTAAATTGGATGATCCGAATGAGTAAATTCCACGTTTACATAGGTGCCAAAAGATGTGTAGTAATTTAAAAAAACAAAAAAAAAAAAAAAAAAAAAAAA
>NW_017537488.1:39684-42250 GCF_001853355.1 Bactrocera latifrons | reverse complement strand
GTTGTTAGGAGTATAAGAAGTGGCAAATGCGAAAATGCTGTGGAAATATGCCATAGCCTGGAAAAGAATAATAATTTAAAGATTTCTGCAGAGACAATACGTAGAACATTACGAAATGCTGGTCTAAAAGGCCGTGCAAAAGTCAAAAAGCCTCTTCTCACTGAGAGACACAAGAAGTTGCGGCTAAATTTTGCCAAAAAATACAAAACCTGGATGGATGAGACCAAAATAAATCATTTAGAATCGGATGGGCGCGAATGGACCTGGCAAGGCAAGGGTGCGAAATTACATGCACACTACGTTAAGCCTACGCTGAAGTTTGGAGGAGGCTCCATTATGGTATGGGGATGCATGACGGTTAATGGTGTTGGTAGATTGGCCAAAATCGAAGGACGCACTATAGGCACATAGACTTAGGTGGAAATGGGTCGGACATTGTCTTCCAACAGGACAATGATCCGAAGCACACAGCAAGAGCGACTGGCAACTGGCTCCAGGACAATAGTATTAGTACACTAGATTGGCCTCCGCAATATCCGGACCTCAACCCGATCGAGCACCTGTGGGGTATATTAAAAAAATTGGTCGCCGGCGAAGTCGGCTCATTGAGCGAATTATGGCCTAAGGTGCAGCAGGCGTGGGATTCTATTTCGCCAGAAACATGCGCAAATTTCTGTTTAAGTGTGCCAAGGAGAATCAAAGCCGTTATAGATGCCAAAGGAGGTTATACGAATTATTAATATTAATTTTTAACCCTGTTAATATTAAGTCACAAAATTGATCACACTGAAATATTCTATATTTAGTTTCTTTATTGCTTTTATTTGTTATTGTTAAATGAAATATTACTTGTGTTTTATTCTTTCTTATTATATCTTAAAAACAAAAACATAAAAAATTTGGAAAATATCAAATCATTTACGAGTTTTTTATCGTCGCTTAGGTACGTATTGATACCGTGATCAATTTTGTGAGTCACTGTATATCGACAACAAATATTAAATTTTCTATAACATAGTCAAAAAACATAATTATCAATAACAATAAAAATATATATTGACTTTGTTTCATAATATTAACGAAATTTATGTAAAATTTATTTATTTTTAAACTTTTCGTGTTTGAGTTGCTTAGAAAATATAAAAAACGACAATCGATTAATATCTATGGTGATCTCTATTCAGTATATTCAAAATGGTAGGCAAGAGTTCTTTTTGGTTCTGTGACTTGCTAACTACCAGGTCTCAAATTTTAGGCAATATTTTGAGACTGTTTAGTGAATAGTAACTAGTCACAAATTGAGATTTTACCACAAAATGTCTCAAATAGAGACTGGTTACAGAATCCCGCTATTTTACGCATCTCTTTAGACTGGACAAATTTTGGACAGGCGTTAAGGGAAAAAGGGTGTTCACCATCGCAGTTAGCACATTTGACTTTAGAGAGAGGGAGGGGTATGATTTGGGGGTAGGTTGCAGATAGCACAAGATGGGATTTTGTTACATCGCTTAGCAGTATGACCCAGCAACTGACAACTCTTGCAGCGCATGGGATTAGGAAAGTAGGGACGAATATCGAGGGTACATCAGGCAACTTCAATACGACTAGGTAAWGTATATTTATCAAAAGTTAATAATAAAGCACCAGTAGGTACACGATTACCATTGTTTATCTTCGTAAATTTATGAACATCGGATACTCCTTGATCTTTTAGACCATCAATTATTTCGTCATCAGCAAGTTGACAGATAAATGGAGCGTAAATTCTACCCTTTACTGAGTTCAGAGAGTTGTGAAGAGATATATCAACAGCACCAGCTCCGGGAAGATGTCTGGTTTGGAAAAATTTGTCAGCGATTTTTTGGTTCTTGGCCAAAAGAAGTACGCTGCCGTCACGAAGCGATGTGATTTTGTTAATGTCTTTGCTTAAGGCCTGAATACCTTTATGTACTGCAAAGCAAGAAGTGGATGCAATAGGTTTTCTGGCGTCCTGTGATTTGATTACGAGGTACACGGGATCATCCTTCTTAGAAATAGGTAGTTCCGGGAAGAATTCCAGCGTTGAATTTTCTGGCTTTTTTATCTTGTTTTTAGGACCCGAGGATAATAGTGCAAACCTATTATCCCCCAACGTGTTGGCCCCAGGGGGCATTGCCAAAGAATTTACGTTCCCGATTAAACTGTGGATTTAGCTTTATAATTAAAAGTATAAAAAAGACGTGGAAAGTGTAAAGAATTGAAGCTCAAAGTGTCAAAGCCAGGTTAAATTGCGCGTACACCAAGTAACGAGAAGTTATGCAGCGAGTATGTACAGTTAGTCACAAAAGTAAGTCTACACTAGGTATGACGGGATTATTCTTCTTCTTCTTCTTGATTGGCGTAGACACCGCTTACGCGATAATAGCCGAGTTAACAACAGCGCGCCAGTAGTTTCTTCTTTTCGCTACGTGGCGCCAATTAGATATTCCAAGTGAAGCCAGGTCCTTCTCCGCTTGGTCCTTCCAACGGAGTGGAGGTCTTCCTCTTCCTCTGCTTCCCCCGGCGGGTACTGCGTCGAATACTTTCA
>NW_017537488.1:36818-37589 GCF_001853355.1 Bactrocera latifrons | reverse complement strand
GGCCAGAAACGATTCTTTTACATATGACTCAAGCAGCTCACGACTTCCGGTCCTTGACCAAGTATCCTCTGGGTAGCCTAAGAACATCCGTTTAAAGGTGAGCTAAAGTGAGAAGGCAAAACATTCTCTGCATAGGGTTGTGCGCTGGGTTTGGGACCCGCCACGTAAAAAAACCACCCCAATGAAAACGCGACGGGATTATTCACCTAATGTTAAATAACACAAAATAAAATAAAATAATGCTTTATTTACTTGAAAGAAACGTAGGGATCATATCCAGAACAGACATATTTACAGAATGACTAAAATAATTTTTTTTTTTTTAATTTTACACAAAAACTGACATAAATTTATATCACAAAAGTAAGTATACGATAGATTAAGTGGTAGAAAAAGTAAGTAAAAGGCAGTATTAAAGTTATATTCTAATATTTGGTTGGATAACCTTAAGACTTAATAATAGCTTTAAGTCGTGATGACATTGATTTCACCAAGTTTTGTGTTACTGCTGGTGGTATTTTATTCCACTCCTCCTCAAGGATATTTTTTAGTTGGTCCTTATTTTTGATCGAATGTTTACATACTTGACGCTTTAAGTGTTCCCATAAATGCTCGATAGGGTTTTGTATCCGGTGATTGTGGAGGTGTTTTCAATTGTTTTCGCACGTTATATAAAAGCCATTCTCGCACAATATTCGATGTGTGCTTGGGGTCGTTGTCTTGTTGGAAGACGAATGACCCCTGCATGTTCAATTTAATAGCACTTTGTTT
>NW_017537488.1:28531-36088 GCF_001853355.1 Bactrocera latifrons | reverse complement strand
GTTTTCCAATCTCATTTTCCATTTCAGTTTTTAATTTAGGGGCACTAATCTTGGGATTTGTTCTTACTTTGCGTACAATCAAGCTAGTTTCCCTATAACTGAAGACCCGTGGGCGACCGGAGCGCGACTTATTTGCTGTGTTCACCACAGTTTTATCCTTAGTAACGATCTTTTGTTGCAAAACTTTTATCTACTAAACGACCGATTTCACGTAAAGATTTATTTTCTTTGTGATATTTTATTATCAAAGTTTTCAAATCGTCATAAATCTCTTTTCCTCTCGGTGCCATTGCTGAAAATTATGTCATAAATTAAAAAAATATATATTTCTTTAATTGTTTAAACTCACTTTCTATTGTTTATTTAAATTGCTTAAACTTTTGTAAATCAAAACGAAAAATAAGATGCATATATTCACCAAGCAACCCACTCTGTATACTAACTTTTGTGATATCAATTTCATTCTCATCACCAACAAAGAAATGAGTGCCTAACGCGTTTTAAAATTACAGTTAAATTTGTGTGCTTATAAAAGCGCACACCAATACGCAAATTCCTTGGAAAAATTTTTTGGAATATATATTGGACAAATCCGTTAATTCCAACAATTTGTAAAAACAGAGCTGGTGTATACTTACGAATGTTGGGGCAGTATATGTTTCGAACTTGTAATTGTATCCAGATATACCTGCCAAAACATACAACATTTATTTTTTTCGAATTTATTCAGTGACATATTGTCTTGTATTCGTTTCATGCCTACTGCTGGCGCCCAATACCTTCGAATATTTAGAATTTGAACAATAGACATCACAATACATATCCGTAAAAACTTTTTCATATCTTGCTTGTCTATATTATTAATTTTGGCTCTTTTTGACAAGTGCATAAATTTTCATGAGATCATCTGATCATCCTGCGTCTATATAACATTAATTTCTTTAAAATTATGTATTGATTGCTTCTTCTTCTTTCTTCGTAGTAATTCAAAATTTGCTTCATCACCATCATCTAAATACTCATCTTTGCTTTCATCCCAGTTTTCTATTATTCGTGCTCTATCATTATAAGTAAGCGCCCTACAAGTAAAAATTTAGGCTTAAATGCATGGTATTGCACATGTGCAAATATAATTCGTGTGAAGACCGAATTTGTTATTAGGGCAAGAAACTCTCCAAATTAATTGGAAATACTTCCATTTTATTATACATTCTCAATAATTCACAAAAATAATGAAAATTTAGCACTGTATTTTCAATATACCAGAAAGGGATCTACTCTTTACTACGTATATTCACAAAAACTCAAAAATATTTGCGAAACTGTACCAAAGGAGAATAGTGGTAAGGTAAAATTTTCATTTGGCGAAAAAATAACTGAATAATAAACGATGTAGCTGCCAGATCAACGAGAAGTTAACATTGCATATATGCAATGCTATGCAACGAAGGGTTAATATCAACTTTGGAATTAAATTGTAATTAATGATTTGCTTTATTGCAGATAAAGTGTTTAAAATTTGTCTGCATTACAAACAATTATCCGACATTTTTGCTACGGAGAGGGAAGCTGAGGTGGTCTCTCCTCTGCAATGGAACTCGAAAATATGGAAAATGTTGTGGATAATTTGGAAGACTCCGAAGCGCAGGAAGAACATGACATTTCTGAATTGGCATCTGTCTCATCTGCCTGTTTGCATAAAAAAATTAATTCCAAACACCAACCGATTGCCATTGACAAACTAGCTACAATAAAAGCTGAACGAATGAGTTTTAGAGAAAATAGCTTCAATTTGAAATTGAAAAATTCAATTGGATGAAAGAAGTTGAAGCAAACAAAAATGAAAAGAAAAAAATTTAATACCATTTCCAACTCAAAAAATGGAGTTGGATCAAAATGAAATATAAAAATAAAATAATAATGATACTATATTATAATAACCAATAAAGAAATAAATAATTTTCAGTTCTTGTTATTAAAACAAAAWTATGCATTTTTATTCAAAAACTAAATTGTATAGTGCTTGTCTTTTTAGTTCGGGGGTAGGTGCAACACTACCCTAATTTCTAAAATATTTTCCTAAACACTTAAGAATCGTGGTAGCTTCCGGGATTGCCCACTTCTGTATGTAATATGCGTAACTTATGGCCACATACGACTAGCAATTTGATAGAGAATAATGCACCTCATGATTCTTATTCGGCTTTTCGGCCAGTTTAATATCGCTACCGTCAATGTAACCAATGCAATATGGTAATTCGCAGAATGTTTGGAAAACAAGTTCCCGGCGCTTTGCCGGTCCAGGCCAATGAATGAATTGGGGTAGTTTATTCAAAATGGCTGAAAAAACTCTTTTGGTGATATTGGTCAATGTATCTCCATCTCCCACACCAGTTGCAGCGATTTTAGGTACAGAAGCACTTTCACCCGATGAACCTAATCGGAGCAATACGATGGCGGGTTGCAAATTCTACAGGTATTTGTAAACTTGTATTATTAAAGTTCATATCATTAAAAAAATATTTCTAGGAGATGATTTCTAGAATTCTGATATCAGTATTTGTAAAAATCTTCCATCGTCAAAACAACACAGAACATTTTCTCGCCAATGAATAGATTTCGGAACATGTAGTTCATCTCCCCGTCTACTACAGATGATTAAAGTTATATCCTATAGCAGTTCATCTAGTACTTCATCCATTGCATTGTTCATTCAGGGCGCAAGATGTCTGCAAATTTTATATAAAGAATTTTTTGAACCTTTAAAATTCGGATTATTAAATAAGTACCTTCCTTCTATAAAATCCATTTCCTGAATAGCAGAACTTATTTTAAATTTGATTATTTTGCACTTTAAACTTTGTTTAAGCATTTTATAAGTAGGAATTTCATTGAACTAAAATTGCAAACAATGAACATCTGTTTGTGTAAAAATAAGCAAATAACTATACATAGGATTTTCACGGATCATAGAGATTATTTTTCATCTAATAATCACATAACCCGATAATCACCTTATCGTGAACAGCCTATATGTTATGCATATTAATTTATATTTAATGCTAAACCACTCTGTGGTCACGAAAACATGTCCATTTATTTCGCTGATAACTCACAAATTAACAGATATATTCGGCAGAAAATCAATTGGTATAGAGTAAATAATAGCATCATAGGCATAAAGGGCTGGGGCAATTATTCACGGATATGATATGTATGATATACTATTAAGGGGTCAGTAGAATAATCTTTTTTCAAACAAAAATTTTGTTGCATTTTCTATTCCCTTATACCCTTAGAATTAATGCAGAAGCCCACTTTACCATTGGAAGGTTTCGAAAAATTCCCAAAAAAAAATAATAATACCGCCCGATGTTCGGAGCGCTCGGAGTGCACACTTCAAACTTTAAACTCGTTTTTCTCAAAATACACTTTTTCAAACTGGCGGACTACTCAACCGATTCGCTTAATTTTTTTTAATGTTCGTTAAAAAAACGGTAATTTATCAAAAATGTTTCATGATTCTAGTAGAGACGACAACCATTCACGTTCTTTTTAAAAATAAATTGGGATTTTGTGTTTCAGATGACTCAAACATGAGAAATCGTGTCCGCCTGTGAAAAAGCCATCTCATTCTCCCAGCCATTTCTCCGACAGATGTCATCAAAAAATTCCGAAAAAATTTGTTTATACACTCCACGAAATATCTCATGTAGAATAAAAATTTTAATTAAAAAAAATGTCAAAAAAACCGTCCAGATTACCCTATTGCCTCCTCTCTAAAAGTGTGACACTTAAAAAAAAAAATTTTATATATTTATTTTTAAAATATCTTTAAGTTAAGTCCGTTATTTTTCAACATGTTTGTAAAAAAATCTTAAAATATAGAAATTCAAATATTCAAATAAGATCAAAACATTCAATCTCGTATTTTCTCTTAAAAAAAAATCAACGAAAATTGCCTAATTTTTCATGCGTCACACTTGTATAGCCCCTTAAGTCAGCTGGAAGTTCGAAAATTATTAAATGATCGTTACTATATATGGGAGTAATATAGTATCGTTTTAAGTATATTTATACTTCCGCCACATGTTCCACAGAAATGTAATAATATGTTATGTTGTCGGTTATGTTGGAAAGTACTAAAAGTACGTACCAAACGTGATGTGGCACCGCCTAAACCGTACGAATCTTATAGTATATCTGAACAGGCATTAAATTAGAATCAAATTTGGTATATAGCATTATTTCAATTACTTTATTTAACAGTAGCAAATTACAAACTTAATATTAGACCAGGGTTGATAATTTTTAGGGAAAAAAATCGTAGGAGAATGAAACCTATCGGAAAGGAAAGATGAAAGAACAAACATTAAGGAATAAACAAATAAAAAAAGAGTTAAGTCCGGGTACTACCGAACATTTTATACTCTTGCAATTTTCCGGAATCAAGCCCATGGAAATATCTTAAAGTCTAAAACGTCAACGGAATCCAAGCAATTTTATATACTAACCGATATATAATATTACGTTTGTTAGAAAAACGAAAATCATACTAAAAAATGTTCCCTGTGCTTCATTAAAGTACCTAAGGTACAATCACCTATCATATGGAGTAATGTCTGCCGCATGTTTTCGCCCAATTTTACCAGTTTTGGGCATAAAGATGTACTGTTATATGTGTATATATGCGGTATAAGTCAGCCGAAAATTTTTATATTAGGTAAATGGAGGCTCAGGGAATAATTTTGTTACATAGAGTAACTATTGTCGACGGAGCGGAGTGATTCCACGCTGGAAAGGCTGCTGGAAGACAGTACCATTCAGTGGTACACGGATGGCTCAAAAACACCGAAACGTATTGGGGCAGGTGTTGCGGGACCGCGTACCAAGCTGTCCATACCTATGGGCTGCTTCGCAAGTATCTTCCAGGCTGAAGTTTTTGACATTTGTCAGTGCGCTGAAGTCAACCTCATATCGCAACCAGCGCATAGCTATTCTCAGTGATAATCAAGCGGCACTAAAAGCGATCTTATCATACGAGACCAAATCGCTTTTATTCGAGGAATGCGTAGAAAGGCTAAACCGCCTGTCCTTGTGCAACTGGGTGCACCTAATTTGGGTAACAGGGCACAAGGGATTAGAAGGTAATGAGAAGGCCGACGAACTGGCCCGCACTGCGGCAGCATCCAAGATGTCATACATAGCGGTACGACCCCACACTCTTAAGGAGCTGCTCCGCACGGAGGGGAGAGTGGAGAGAGAACAGCCAGCAAGTATGCGCCCCGCCAAGCAAGTATGCGTCCGCCAAAAAGGCTTAAGGCCCTTAATTAAGTTTACATCAGCAGGGATCACATCACCTCAGTAGCGCCCGACAAACTCCTGGAACTGTTCAGGCTGCTGGGGTATGGGAGGTCATGTGATATAGGAGAGGGCACAATAGACCCTAGGTCGCGGTGCATTACCTCAAATAATACTATTCTATTTTATTCTAACTATTGTCGGGGAAGGATTCTCTCTAAATTTCAATTTTATATCCCATACATTGACCGATATGTTTGGTCAAAAGTCAACTATAGATGCAGGGGTTAATATATTCGGAGGTTTTTTTTTTGTTTGGATTTTGGTCATAAGTATGCATACTTTAAAGGAGTTATTAGTGTAAAATCATATCTCGTTATACTAATTACTTCTTGATTTGTGTACTGGAAAGTGAAAGAATTTTCAATTGTGCTATATATAAGTCCAAAGCGGTCTGTCGGGTCCCGATATTCAAGTATGTTACTTTAGCAAAAAGTGGGTTCTGCCACGCCCACCGTAAAATTTTCACACCGGCTCCCATAAAACCGTCAACAGCTCCCACCGAGGAAGAACGTAGCCACGATGCCCCCCTCTCGTGGGTGGAACAATACAACGACCAGCACCAAATGTGCACAGAAGACCTTTCAGAATTGAGGCCAGTAAGATTCTGATTATGACGTACTGGAAAACCGAAACGGATCAGATTGACAAAGGGCTGTTAAGGGCAGTATTCTATCACCTCAGTAGATAAGAGTGACATCTTACCGAAATGGCTAGCAGGCTAATACTGCTTTTATCTCTGTATCGTTAAAACTATGGCAGGTATTCAAGTACGTTCAATGCACGTCGTCAAAAGTTCTTTGGCCGTATAGGTTCAGTTGAGATGAGCTTCTGATTCGTACCCGAACCTGCCTCTGCACATATGCTCCCATAAGGACATGTGTTAACCCTCTCTTGACCTCCCTGCTTGCATAGATAACCACGGGGTTCATAAAGGGCAACTGCTACAACGTGCGGAGATGGCGGCTTGAAGCGGAGACCCACCAAAAAAAATGAATACACCGCAACAACAATAAAAAGGATACTTACATCCCCCAACTCACCGCCACTCCAAAACAGTGAGACAAAACTGGAGGAAATACAGCCTCAAGGGAGACTCCGGYCACACACATAAGCAGCACCGGCAAAACAAGGAGAAGGAAAGAGCACCCCAGCTGACACTAAAGAAGCTTGCCAAAACAAGAATACATTACCGAAATAATGCTGGTATTGTCACTGGCGAAGCGAATGAAATTTTAGGCGAATTTCGCTATTTCGAATTGCGAGTAGCGAGCGCACAGTAAATTCGCCACCTCGTGGCGAAAGAACTAGCGAAAATGAATATTTGGTATTGCCACTTGCTAATTTATAAAATTCGCTTCGCCGTAGCTGTCAAAATTTGGCGAACGTTTATTCTATTCGACTACTAATTGAAAATGGAGAAAACGTTAGTAAAATTTTGAAAATTTATTTATTGTATTTCATTAATTACAAATTTATTTATTTTTAGAATAAAACGAACAACTCAAAGGCAATTTGAGACAATGGTGCAATTGATGGAAAGAAATCCGGACTTAGYCAGAGGATTKGCACCGTTTGGCYCTACAAAAAAGAATAGAATGGAGTTGTGGGAGGGTATTGCTTCAGAATTGAACAATRTCGGGCCTCCAATACGTAGTGGCAGCGAATGGAATAAGGTAAGAATAAACAATTTTGATTGCATATATGTACATATCTGTATTAATTTGTGTATTTCTTAGGTTTGGTTGGACTACAAGCTAAAACTAAAAMGGAAAATTGCAGATAACCGTAAAGAGATTGCAGCCACAGGTGGAGGACCATACACCCAACGCAGTCTAACGCCTTTTTAGCAGGCCGTGGACGAGTTGCTCAGTTTGCAGCAGGCAGTGAATCCAAGCGGAGCCGCCTTTGGAAGCACTGCACCTATACCTGCACCTGCACCTGCACCTGCACCTGCATATGTAGAAGAGGAACATCTGGAAGATGTCGAGGTTCAGCCTGAACAGGCTGCAAATATTAGCATTTCGACTAGGCAGGCACCTACAAGCGGACACGCAAGAAAGCCTTGTTGGTATCATGAAAAACATTCATTTTCACTGAAGTTTCCTTCAACTGGTTCCAGTGGTACTACCACATCAACAAAAGTTTCTTCTTCAGGATCATTCACATTATATTGTTTGCAAATATTGTGTAAAG
>NW_017537488.1:3592-27236 GCF_001853355.1 Bactrocera latifrons | reverse complement strand
CAATATGAACATGGCGAATTTTCGCCTAAAACATTCGACTCGCCAATGCATTCGCTTCGCCAGTGACAATACCAGCATAAGACGAGCAGAAGAGGAATCCCTATAAAAGTGGAAGGGTATAGTGCAAAAAGTTAACTTGGCGATGGCAAAGTAAAATAACGTAAGCATGGACGTCAAGAACGGAACGCCCCAACTAGACGAACTCTTCGACGTCATCAAAAGCTACTGCAAAAACTGGCTTATTGCAAAAACCGAGAAAAGCGGGCACTTTAAGCAGACGCATCACGACCCCTAAGACTGCAACCTCGAAGCGGCGTGCGACAAGACCTGCGGAGCCGCGAGAAACAGTCATTACCACGATACGAAAATGACGGACAGTGGCAAAAAGTTTTGCCTAAAAAAGCCAGAAATTCCCACTCCAACGAAGAAGCGCCTAAAAACGCAAAAGAGAGGCAACAAGTCAGGAACTTGGCTGCAAATCAGAAAGCAAACAATATGGCTAAGCGACAAACAGAGGCCGTTATCATAAAGCCAGCGGAAGGTAATAGCTACGCCGAAGTCCACAAGAATATCCGTAGCAAGAGAGATCTTACAGAATCAGAGGTTAAGATCAATTGATCCGAAAAGATCAATTGAAAGAAAAAAACGGGCCCAATTATTAGAGGGAGAGAAAAGAAAGTCTACAAAAGCCAGCTTCTGCGAGGCATTTAAGACTACTCTTAAAGAAACTGCAACTGTAGCCGACCTTAAAACTGAGGCTACTATAGAAATCAGAGACCTCGACTCCCTCACAACAAAATAGGAAATAGATAGAACAGAACAAGGTGCTTGCATAGAATGAGGCCATCYAGGTCATAAATTGAAAGAGTGCGACAATCCTAACAACACTAAGGCTAAGCACGAAAAAGTCAATCATATCCCGGGCTCCGCACCGAAGCAAATGAATATCCTACAGGCCAACGTACATAGATGCAAGGCTGCTGATGCACTACTTTCGCAAATGGTGATGGAGAGTAACTACGAGATAATCATCATAAGCGAACAATACCAAAAGAAAGAGAGACGTACCTGGGTAAAAATAGCAGCTCAATAACTGCCACTATATGGTTACCGTCAACGTGCAACGTCATCACTGTAAAAATGGAAACGGCAACGGTTTCTTCTGGGCCAAATGCGATAGTATACAGGAATTCCAAGGAAGCTCGACAATATAGAGGACACAGCCAGGTCTATAGAAGGTCAATTGATTATCGTAGGAGACATAAAGAGTCCCGGACTCGAAAGGAAGGCGCATTATAGAAATGGCTAAGATTAATAGTGCTCAATACGAGAAATACAACCACGTTTAGAAGAGCGGGATGCGAGGAAACCACACGTTACCCTATCAACAGAACGCATGGCATGCTCAATAAAGATTTGGAAAGGATTACACTGACAGCGATCATCACATTTCAATTATAATCGACACTGGAACAAACGTTAACCAGCACAGAAAAACATACTGGAACACGAAAGCAGAACATTGCGAAACTAGATACCTCGAAATTAATCTCCGCAATAGACGACCAGAACCCATCTAGCAACTCCCCCATAATTGAAAGAAAAACTGTCGAGCACACAATGCTTAATAAAACAAGAGCCTGTATAAAAAAAAATGCCCACGACTTCTTACAGCGAGCATAAAGCAGCAGTTTACTGGTGGACTCAAAATATCGCTCAACTCAGATGTACATGCCTCCACCTTCGCAGATCCTACACGAGATCCAGACGCAGAGGAGCCGCATCCCAAGAAGCCGAGCAATACAAAGCGGCAAAAGAGGAGCTAAATCACGCCATCGACGACACCAAAAAGAAAAAGTGGGTGGAGCTACGCGATGATTTAAACAGGAATCCCTGGGAAATCGGGTATAAAACAGTGATGAAGAAACTCGGCGCTCGAGCAAAGCCGCTTAACCGCTGTCAAATTGGATCACATCGTGAATGCACCATTTTCCACACACGAAATAAGGGGTAGTGATTAAGGCCAATAAATTACTCGGCCCGGACGGGATCCCAGTAGAAATCCACCAAATAATTACTGCAGAGCGCCCGTCAGTACTACTTTATGTACAACGCCTGCAACGGATATTCTTAGGACACAAAAAGCAGTAAACTAAGTAGGCGTAACACTGGACCCCAGACTAACCTTCTGGGTACAAATCCAGCACGCCGCAGGAAAGGCACCGAAGATCACCTCTTAACTGAGTCGATTAATGGCCAACAAAGGAAAAGCGGCGCAAGGTATTGGCCAGAGTGCACCGCACCGCAGCCCCGAACAGAGACCGGCGATGCTATATTAGTTATAAGCGGAAATGTAGCAATAAATGGGACACTGAAAGTCGTGGCAGATGTACGGCCAGGTTTTTAAAAGATCTAGACTCATGGACAAGCCTATATTCGGAGAGGTCCATTTTTACACAACCCACGTGTTATCTGGTCACGGATACTTCAAAAAGTACCTCCACAAAATAGGAAAAGTGTAAGCACCGTCATGCCTACAAAACGACGCGATAGACGACGACGTCGAATACACAGTTTTTGAATGTGTGCGCAGACAAGGAGCAAGCAAACTGGGGATTATACAGAAATTCGCAGCAATCTTGCTACGAAGCAAAAAGCGGGTCCTACATGCTGGTGCGAAGATGTAAATCTTTCATTGGAAAAATGAAAAATGGAATACAAATGCGGTTCCAGGGGGGGGTTCCAAGGGGGTTTTAGTGACATTCAAGTGGCACATACCACTTTCTACCCTATTTTTTTTTCTTTCTTATTATCTAAAGCGTTGATAATATTAAACTGAACCGATTCATATATGGTTTTCGAAAATTTAATCCTATTATGTTTAATGATGTGCCCAAGATACTTACTGAGTCTTGGAAAAAATGTGACCTTTCGTCTCAAATCTTCATATAGGCTTTAGTAGTGCATTTATTACAGTTTAAATGTGTTCGATATGTTCTTCGGGTGAAGAAGATAATACTAGTACATCGTCTAAATAAACTTATGCAAATTTACCAATACACTCCCGTAAGATGCCGTCCACGCAACGTTTAAAAATTGAGGCTGTGTTTTTCAACACAGACGGCGTCCCAACAAACTCATACTTTGCTCAAATGAATGCAATGCAGTATTTTCTTTACCAGATTCATTTATTAAAATTTGGTGGGATCCTGATTCTAAATCTTTAGTTGAAAATAATTTGTTTTTCCTAACTTTCATATAGTTATATTCACACTAGATATTAGATATCAATCTGTGATTGTCTTACCATTTTTGGAAATCAACTACCATTCTCAACGGCTTACCTTGTTCGTCAGTACTTTTTGTTTGTGATGCATTTTTATTACCTATTTTTATATTAGAAAAAATTTTCAATGAAAAATGTTAAGCCTGTGACTATGAATCTCCCGAAGTGCCTTGAATACATTACAAACTCGTTACGGGATCATCTAAAACAAAAAAATTATAAGCGTTTTAAAGGTGATGTATTTCTCGAGGTAATCTGATGGAGGATTTTCTTTCTATTTTTATTAAGAAATTAACCCCGATTTTTTTTATCTTTAATCACGCTTTTTTCCAAGTGCAGCAAAAAAAAAACGAAAAAACTTTTCTGATTACCTCGAGAAATACATCAACTTTAAACGAATAAAAAATTTTTTGTTTCAGATGATTCGGAAACGAGTTATAATATTCCACTTTTTTCAAGGCGCTTCTGGAGATTCATCACGATAGTCTTATTTATTAATATTTTTCATATTATATTATTCATGTCGCCGCAAAAAAAGAAACACATATATATCCTTTTTTTAGTCTTTAAAACCTTATGTCGAGACCGCCCACCACTTTTACCGACAACAAGGCTAAATCTTATAAATCAAACCGGCCCAGCTGGAATAAAAAAGATTGAAGCTAAATCAATAGGAGTAAACTTCCTAACCAAGGCCCTTAACCTGTCGCTCACCACCACTTTTCAAATAGCCGATGTGTGGAAAATCAGAAGAGAGGTCCCACTACTGAAACCTGGGATTCCCGCCAACATAGGGGAGTCTTATCATTTCCCCAGTAGCGAATACACTTTAGGCCTTGCCACTCCCGACATTCAGACCATCAGCATGGCTTCTGTAAAGTGCATAGCACCTCCACAGCACTTAGCGTCATAAAAGCCCAGGTAGTTTAGAGCCTAAACCAAAAACCACCCAAGAGGATTATATTATGATGCATTTAGATGTGTCCAGTCGAACATTTACATAGAGAGGCGTGTATGGTCTGGTTAAGGAATATAATGAATTTCTCTCCAAGCAGTTTCTGATGGGATGTTTTCGCAGAAACCGCCTCCAAGGAACATAAGGAGGTATTTTCATGACTACAGCGACGACATCGGACAGTAGGATGAGCAGACTTTGGACACAACTCACTTCAGACAAATACCGACCGCCATTTTGAGTGGAGCCGCTAACACCTTCACGGGCTCCCTCTTCGTAAATGGCGTACGTTGAGTCAAACCAACACCCATTGCAGACGACGAGCTAGCAATTCCCACACAATGTTAGGGTCGGTAAGTGTGAATCTGGGAAATGCGTAAACAAAGGGGAGGCAAAGGGGATAACTCTCCTCTCCCCATTAGTGAAGACGCTTGAGACCTTGCTATTCCCGATTTTATTCATCAGCTGAGTCTAGCCAGCCACCAGCATGGATTCCGAAAAGTTCACAGCACGACCACAGCACTCAGCGTCATAAAAGCCCAGATGTACAATTTTTTTTTGAAATTTCAAATTTTTAAAAGGAATGATAATATACTATACAAATATATTTATTTGAGATGTAGAATACAAAAAATTGAAAACAAGTGTTCAAATTTGTCTTAATTTTAACTCAATACTTAACCAAAAAGTCTGTAATTTTGGTCTGTTTATATTTTCAAGTGTCAAAATGAGGTTTCTCGCTATTGCAAACTACTTTTGTTTTGGAAAAAGCCAAGCTATTGTGAATGAAAAAAATAGTGAGCTGGCAATACCTCTAGTTCAATATACTAGCTGTGATAGGTTATGACAAGCCAACATAATTATGTTGGCTAAGTCTTCCATACAAAATAAGCTAATAGCTTAATTTGCTGGTCAAATAAAATATGCCTATTGTGAAATGTGTTCAACCAATTTAAAATATAGAATAGAATATTTATAATCGAGATGAATTTATTTGTCCGCTGGATTTAGTTAAAAATTAAATTTCGTCACATATACTACACAAATTACGATCCCAATAGAAATCACATTGGCAGCTTCATCGCCATCTACAACGATGCAATAGTCAGCGTTTGAAACACTACGCTACTCTAGTATCATTTAATTTTGCTATTGCTACCACTCTCACTTTATAGGCATAATAGCAGGAACAGTGAAAAATGTAGAATCGTGGGTCGTGTCAGCTGATACGACCTATCTTATGGGTGCGCAATGTAAGTGCACAGTGAAAAACGCTGCTCCCTTCTCTGTTTGACGTAGGATGACGTGGGAATCTACAGCATTTTGGTTTTTGCCGTGGAAACGTGTCAGCTGATTGCTCTCTCACAACCCAGGGTTGCCAATATCTATATACTGTAGTAATTATCAACTTTTATAATTCAATCTGTTCAATATGTTTGAAATTTTCTTAAAATAACTCAAAATCAGAGTCGAATACTATTATTTATAAATAAATAAACTATTTTTAATAGTTTGTTTTCAGTTTTGATATTTTATATAATAAAAAATTGTAATTAAAACTATATATCCGTATTGAGCAATGGCAACATTGTGCAAATGAAAACAAACAAAGATGGCTGAATTCTGCGTTTTTGCCACGTTTTTCACTGTTCACACATTTTGCGATGTGGAAGGAAAAGGAAGGAAGGCAGTAGCGTTTTTTACTGGCTCTGCTATAACAATGTAAAAGTATGTGGTCTGCTCTGCTCTGAGTTTTGTTAGGTAAAAATACCTATAACTACAGCATTAGCCAAATATGAAGTGCTGTACTATGCTCTGTCGTAGCGGTAGCAAAAAATTGGTAGAGGTAGTAGAGCAGAGCTAATTAAAATTTTCATGTGCTATAGCTACACATTCTAAACTTTACATTGTTATGCTATGGCTCCCGACAATGTGAGAGCGGTAGCTATTGCATAGCAACACAATTCTAGAAATTTTGCTGCTACGGAGTAGTAAATGAAAAGCCTGGAAATAATACCTTAAGAAGAATAAGAATAAGAATAAGATAAAGAATGAGGATTGCACCGCGACCTAGGGTCTATTGTGCCCTCTACCAACTCACAGCGTTGCACTTAGCCCCAGCAAATTGATGAATTCCAATATCCTGCTAGGTGCTAATGAGGCGATACCTTACTACTGCCTACAAATTTCTGACAAACCGTGCCGCACACCACGTTCGATCATGAAAAAATCACCGGAAACCTCTTCAGGCCTCGAAAACCGTTGACTTCTTAGTTTGTTTTCTAATTACAGGAATAAAAAGAAGTCAATCGGTGTCAATAGTAAATGATGGATGACTCAACATATCGATGTTTTGAGTGCTTAAAAATGCAGATGTTTAGTCTACGTGCCTTCGGCGGYTGGTTTTCCAGAGTTCTCGAAAGGCTACTGGCAAACAAATGGGTATGCACTACTGAGAATTTCCTCTTGTGCCTTGTTAAAGTGGTATGTTTGCGGCATTTCAAGTGTTTCCAAAAAAAGAGGCAAGCATTTACTTGGAAATGCTTTGTGCCCGAACAACTTTTGCTCGATTTGGCACATCTTGAAACACCCATACAGTCGACTTTAACTCGTAAATTCAGTATTGAATATGAAAAAATAGCGCTCGTGTGTAAGTTGCCAGTTTGCAACACTGCGGCCGCCAAATATCGAAAAATAAAGGGCATTCGCAATATTTGATCCAGTACAGTGAACAAAAAAAAATTGTACGGCGAAGGGGTTGTCATTGAAGTGTCCTATATCCTAAACTATTAAAACTTTTCAGTTGCATCCAGGAGTGAAAAAAATTCCTTTTGATTAATTTTAAGAATGTAAATGGATTTTTTTTCTTCTAAAATTTTATTAATTTTACGAATATAAATGGAATATTTTTTTTCTCTAAAATTTAAAAAATCCTAAAAGACTACGTTTTCAAAGATCAAAAGAACTGTTGTACAGTTCCCATTATTCTTTACAAAATTTCTCCGATGAGAACCAGTTTACCGACGTTATTTGCACCTACTGCGCACCTTTTGCCACACACCACACAATGCCGATTCTACCATGCTTGATAGTATTATTTCAATTTTGTCCTTCAGAGCTTAGACTTCCTTACTCCTTACAAATCAATTACTATCAGATCCAAATTAACCAAAACTCCTTATCACTTTAGATATAATACATAATTCGTTTTGCAATATTTATTGTGTGATTTGTTTCGTGGTGTGTACGCTCTAAAATAGGGTGAGAGCAWGAAGTTCGAAACAGCGTCGATATTTTAGGGGATTCCTTGATACTCTGAGAAGCTTAGCTTTCAGCCTGGGCATCTAATTTTTTTCAGTCGTTCCACTATCATCAAGAATCCAACCTCACCAGTCTTTTTGAGCAACATTATGTTTTTTAGAAAAGATTTCATATCAATATTTTACCAGAGCTTCCTCTGGTGATGTTCACCATCTTTTCTTCAAAAACTATAAATAATACAGTTTGACCATACGCAAATATTATAATTCAAAAATGAAGGTGCTTACTTGATAACTGCATTCAAAGTGTTGCCAAAGTAAATGCATTTTTTTCTTGTTTGCTTTTCAAATAAGATATCTTAATTTTTTTGTTATAGCATCATAATTGATTTATTGTTAAAACATTTATAAAAATAAGGAAAATACATAATATTCGCATATTTTTACTTTTGATTACATCTTAACAGCTGAAATAGTTTAAGAGAAAGACACTTCTAAAATCAAAACATCTCTTTGTAAAAGTTTTTTTTTTTCTTCAATGTATATGTTATGGTAGAGAAAAATACAGATATTACAAAGCCTTGAAATGAGACCTATTTGAACACATGGTCAGTTGTGATCGACTACGATGTAATTTGGAAAGTCTCCAAAAATCTTAGCAGCACCAAGAGAAACTGTGCGTGCTGCTTTTCTCAGTAATGTATTTTCTATTTTTGTAACCTTAACTTATTTTCATTCACAATGTTCGACTTGTTGGATTTGAATTACCTGAGTCTTGTAATAAGATAAATAAATAAACGCTGAACTTGTGTTACTTACCAAATTTAGGAATTAGAATATCATCTTTATTCGTAATACTACGTTGAAGCGAAAGCAACGCTTGTAGCCACTTTAACATCTCAGCTTCAGTTTCTAAAACCATGCCGAAGCCACCGTCTTTCGTTGCAAGTGCTATTACATAGTCATGCTTTGTATCTAATCTCCGATTAATATTAAAGCAGTTCTCTAATTTTACCACACGTTTTGGAGCTAAGCCAGACTTAAACTTTCTCATGCTATCAAAATATTCCAACCGGGCGCCCTCTTGGATAGTATCTCTGTATAATACAAAAAACTTTTTTTTCATTGTATTCAATTTTTTTTGGTATCCAGATAACATCAAACCGTCCTCATAATTCGTGTCGATAACTTTTGACATTTTATCCTATAGATAAAGTAAATTGTAAGCAATTATTATCAATATTTTTTAAATTAATAATTTCGACTAATATTCAAAATTAACATCAAAAATATTTAGTTAGACGTCAAAATTATTTAAATATATATATAAGGTAGAATTAGGAAGTATTTCAATATGCAAATATAATATATTACATTTACGGTTGCTTTAAATCGCATTTGATATTGTCCTTCAAATAAAAGGCTCTACATATTTTTACATTTTCCTTTTGAAGAAATATCAAAAGTGATTTATAATTAGACCATAAACCATCGGATAATTAATGTTGATGAAAAAGAAATTCACCCTGGTTTCTATGTTTGGCTCCAAGTTCCATCTCCATAATCTTTATCGAGTGTCCAGTGAGAAACAGGCAACAGTAAATTTTGTTTAGAATTGGTAAAACTTTTACCGAAACGTTTCAACCGATGTAACAAGTTTATGGCGATGATTGCCTATCCCATAGCAGAGTGCACGAGTAGTTTCAACATTTTCAAAGTGGTCGTGAGGACATACTTAAATGACAATCAACAAGTGGGCCAATCAAACTAAGTGACCAAAAAAAGCTATACTGAAGCAGGAGACTATTTAGGAAGTAAATTGATTTTGCTAAAAAAACCATTAGTTCACCTTTTTTTTAAAGGTCCACCTTGTATATTTGTATTGTAAATCGTAGGGACTATATCAGTATAAAAAATTTGTGGAAGGAAAGAAAGGTCGTAAAATTAAATTAAAAAATATGGAAACAATGACGTTCAAGTAAATCTAAAATTGGCGATTCAATAGATTATAATTAATTTGTATATTCGTCAAGGAATTATGAAGTTATAGTGCTTTAAATATCTCTGTTAAAGAAGCTGATAGTATCAGTAATTCAAAGGGATATTAATAACTAGACAAAAGTGTAATGAACGGCGTTTATTAAGATAACTGGAAAGCAATTGTTGGAACATAAATTTATTTCTTAAAACATTACGAAAATTTCCACCTGTTTTTCAATAGTTTATTTTCAGGAAATTATTTAAGCTCCATCTCGATTAAAATCAATGAATTAATATATTTTATTATTGTTAGGCTGTCCATAATTTGTCTAAATTTTTCTCAAAATGTTTTACCTTACTTGAGGGGGTATTCTAATCTAGAAATTAAAACAAAAAAACATTTTTCGATAATTTAGATATTTAAATTATTTCTCAGAACTACTTTTTCAATGCAATTGTCTCAAGTTCTAATCAGCCATTTACTTGAAATGTGGCTTGACTATTTCATGAAACAACAAAAAATAAAATAGCTTTAATATATTATAGTACAATCAAATTTGAAAAAGATGAATTTAAAATTAGTTCAATAAAATTAATATTGTAGTACATATGTATATTAATGTTTTAATAATACATTACATGACTTAGCCAGCATAGCCGCTGTCTTTTAATTCGCTGAACTATGTCAAGATCGGAGTATATCTCCTACAGCTCATCGTTGAATCGAATGCGATATTCGCCGAGCGCAATGCGCAAAAGACCGTAAATCTTTTTCAGAACTTTTCTGTCGAAAACTCGCAACGTCGACTTATCAGATGTTGTCATCACCATATAGTAGGACGGGAATAATGAGTGACTTAAGTATATAGTTTTGTTTTTGTTAGTCGAGAGAGGACTTTACTTCTCAATTGAATAATTAGTGCGAAGTAGCACCTGTTGGCAAGTGATATTCTACGTTGGATTTCGAGGATGACGTTGGCGCTGGTGTTGCTGCTGGTTCCAAGATGGACGAAATTATCTACAACTTCAAAGCTATGATTGTCAACAGTGACGTGAGTGCCAAGTCGCGAGTGCGACGACTGTTTGTTTGTTACAGGAGATATTTCGTCTTGCAATAGTTAACCACCAGCGCGGTTGTTAAGATCAATAATATCAATATCTTCAGCAAACGCTGAAGTAGGTTGAACAAGAAAAAACGTTAACTTCGGCTGCACCGAAGCTAATATACCTATCACAAGTACATTTCTTTTAGTAACTGTGTTCAGTTTATATGGAAGCTATATGCTATGGTAATCCGATCGGAACAATTTCTTCGGAGATTACATTGTTGCCACGTCAAATGCGAAAGGATCCATAAAATTTTTTCGGAGATTGCATTGTTGTCTTAGAAAATAATCTATACCAAAATTTGTGAATATATCTTGTCAAATACAAAAGTTTTCCATACAAAAACTTTTTTCCGATCGTCCCATCGATGAGCAGCTTCTCGAAGAGAAAATGATGTGCAGACACAATTTCAAAACGATATCTTAAAACTGAGGAACTAGTTCGTATATATACAGACAGACGGACATGGCTAAATCGACTCAGCTCAACATACTAATCATTTATATATATACTTTATAGGGTCTCCGACGCTTCCTTCTGGGTGATACAAACTTCGTGACAAATTCAATGTAGCCTGTGCTGTATAAAAAGTCACACGAAAGGGAGTCGCAGCTCAAAAGTAACTTTGAAATCGACGGAGCGGTGTCTGTCATTTGGCGCATGGTGAATATCTTGTCGGTTGTTGATTTGTCAGTAGGGTGAGTCGATTCCGGACCAACCAACCAACCATATGTTTTAGTCTGAATCTGTCAAATTTATTGATAAAATCAGATTTTGTACTAAACTTTCGCACTTGTTGCCTAGATTTCAGTGTAGAGCGTATAAAACGATCACAAGATTGGGGGCCAATAACTTTAGAAGATGCCTCTGTCAGTGTGAGAGGGGAATTCATTAAATTTCCATACCTCTGCAGTGCCACCCGACAGCTATTTTATGAGTTCTTCGTTAGAAACTGAATAAAGAACTGTTGAAATAGTCAAGGTAATAGTCTTCCAATTCATCATATCGTAATAATTAATAGCTTTGAAATTCAGCTTTGTCACTTTATTACATCTAACCCTTCCATTTACAGTGTCAGACTCTGCTTCTCTAGCTGCCAGAAAACGGTCAATGGCCAAATTTCTGACTTCTATCCGTTCGTCAGTCATCATWCTATGGAGAATGTTTTCTGGAAGAGCAAAGAAAGCATTCTGTTGAATGGATGAATCGACAACCTTGCGCAGTTTAGCAGTAAGTATCTCGACCTTTGAATTGCAGCATAGAGATGGCGCGAGCCATCTTTGATTGAACTGTTGAATCTTATTGAGAACCACAAAGGTGAGTAAACTGTAAGTATGTACTTGACVAWAATCTTTATTTCCTTTGTTGGTTTGTCAGTAGAAATGTAGAGATTTGCACATGTTACCTGGATGCATCGACGCTAAATCTGAGGAACATTGAACGGAAATAGCTGCTTCTGATATTTTATAGAGATAAGCTGGTCTGTGCTGAGTTGGGTCGGATTAATAACCTCAGAAGGTAATTTGCAGGATGGAAAACTTTCAAATTTCACAACAGGCAACTTCTTACAATCAGGGAGTACTTTACCTATGTGGTCAGAAAATGTATTTGGACTCTTGGAAGTTCGTTGAAATGTAGAAGACAAACAACCCACTACAATGGCCTACCTATTCTTTTTTCTAGTTTTCGAATGATTCCATCTTTCCAACCTGTGTTCGTGTTGGTGCCATCAGCACCGACAACTTCTAGATGTTCCACATCAACTGAATTGTCTTGTAAATGTTGGCATATAGCTTACGTCTCATTCTCAGCTGACCCGGAAGGAGAGCTGACGTGCCAAAGTAATGACAACCAGGTTCCGCTATAAGAGAAATATGTTCCTCTTTGACAGTGTCGCGTTAGTACTTTTCACCTTCGCTGACTTGTGTAAGTGTATTGTCTTTGCGGCCGTCAAAATACAGCCTTTATACAGAGTCAATACTTTCGGTGTTTTGGAGCTTAACTCCAACACTTTTTTTTGCCGACTAATCYTGCATTTGTCAGTGACAAAGCTAGCCTGATCCTCTGTTATCAAACAATTATTGAAACAATCAAGGCCGCTGCTCTATCACTTACTCCAAATCTTTGGGCAGCTAAAGCAGTGTGTTTTAATACTAGTGTGTTTTGTTTGGATGGAAGAGAAAATTCATCATCAGTATCGCACCTACATTGTTGTCGTCTGTATGAGAGTCTAGCTGATCTGAATGGTCACGTGTTCTAGCTRATACTTTTCTGGTAAGTGTTGATGTTGAATGACGTTTTGAAAGSTTTTCTTTACGTTCATTTTTCTTTGTAATCTTTTTTGTTTTAGGTAGATCAACACTTCCAATGCGACCAATTCTTCTGGTTCTCTGGACCAAGAGAAATGGTTGTTCATTGATAGGAACTTTCCTTTCCTTTGGACAAGTGCAAGAAGAAAAATAAATGCATTTACAAGTAGCGATGTCAAATAATTTTCCGGCAGAAGACACAAAATCGTCTCTTTTAGACCTCAAACCTATTGGGTTCCTTAAAAAAATTTGATTAATAGTCAGAAATTTCTTATGGTATGTGGTGAGCATTTGTACAACTCTGGTGTGTGAAACTATCGGAATAGATGACTTTTTGAAAGTATTTTCAACCCTTTTTGCAACTATTTCTGTAACCTMTTTACTCCTAGGTTCATAGTTGTCGCCTCGGAGTCGCCCTATACGAAATCTTTCAAACTGATAACACAAAAGAACATCCTGRCAAGAGTGAAGGAACTCGATGAACAAATATTTATGTGGAGACCAGTCCGATCATGTCGTATGGCGCAGGGAAATGAATGTAAGTGATAGAACTCGGCGAAATCAACGTCAAGAGTGAAGGAACTCGATGAAAAAATGTTTGTGTGGAGACCTATCCGAACGTGTCCTTTGGCGTAGATGAATGAATGTGAGTGATAGCACTCGGCTAAATCAAAGTCAAGAAGTGTGGCCGCATGCCGATTTTCACCTTGCGCTGTGGCACGCCGCATTTTCGCTCGTATCTCGGGAACGGCCTGTCCTACGGCCAGGATCACATATACTATTTCGGTAGCAAATGATGTGACAAATAACTTTTGTTTTATACATTTTGCCATRARATGCGTATTTCAGGCGCTAGGTAGACAATTTCACGATTTTAGGCGAATTTCCDAAATTTYAAGGCCGGAGTTGGGGTTGAAGATGCAATYCGATCTCAAAACAAAAAGTTGCATTGGAATCAGGAAGTACTATATAGGTTGACAGTGGGCTTTAATCTTTCACACAATATGCTCGATAGATTATACGCGATATTGAGGAGGCTTATACCACGATAGTTGGCGCAGATTGTAAGTTTTCCGTTTTTGTGGATGGGCAGAGCACACATAAATTCCAATCGTTGGGAATGCTTTCATTCAACCTTATTTTACAAAGAAGCTGAGACATGCTCTTTACCAGTTCTTCACCGCCGTGTTTAAATAGCTTGGCCGGTAATTCATCGGCTCACGCCGCTTTGTTGTTCTTCAGACGAGAAAGTGCTATTCGAACTTCTTCATGGTCGGGCAATGGTACATCTGCTCCATCGTTATCGATTGGGGAATCGGGTTCGACTTCTCCTGGCGTTATGAATTCACATCCATTAAGAAGGCTGGTGAAGTGTTCCCTCCATAATTTTAGTATGCTCTGGGCACCGGTTACTAGATTACCTCCTTGGGTTCTACAAGAGCATACTCCGCTCTTGAAACCTTCTGTAAGCCGTCGCATTTTTTCGTAGAATTTTCCAGCATTACACCTGTCGGCCAGCTTGTCAAGCTCTTCATACTCACGAATTTCTGCTTTTCTCATTTTCTGTCTGCAAGTGCGTCTCACTTCCCTCTTCAACTTTCGGTATATATCTCATCCCGCTCGTGTTGTCGTCGATCGTGACGGTGCGAGGTAGGCAGTCTGTTTTATCTCCGTTACGACACGGCTCTCCTCGTCGCTGTTCTTTTGCATTTTTCAAAAATTAGTGGTTTCGGTTGCAGCTGTACGTAAGGAGCTTGAAATGCCGTCTCACGGTTCCCTTATACCGAGTTATTGACGAGTGTTCTCGGAGATCATGAGTGCAAGTCGAGTAGAAAATCTTTCGGAAATCTATGTGTTGTGATTGCATCTTCTCGATATCGAACCTTCCTTGTGTTTGTTGAACTGCCTTTTTTGCTGCACAGAGGCGTGTGCGTATCTTGGCTGCAACAAGATAGTGCTCCGAATCGACGTTAGGATCTCGGAACGCGCGCACATCTGAAACATTCTAGACGTGTCTTCCGTCTTTCACAACATGGTCGCCCTGGTTGGTGATCACATTATCCTTCTCTTCCGTCGGGGCCTGATCGCAAATCAGCGAAATGTTGAAGAACCTCAATATGAGAGGTGAGTTCATTTTTTCACGAATACATCAACCAGCTGTGCAGCGGCACCTTCGCAATTAAGGGACCGGACAATCCAGGTGCACGCTCTTAAATCGTAATCCTTATTTCATTTGCAGTGGTCGCCATCAAAATGGGGTCTCTTATCCGAAACTTTTTATGCTAGGGCGGGAAAATATGGTTGTCATTTGCTGGTCTTACCGATTTACTTTTGTAGCGTACATCTAAAAACCATCGGTCTTCAAAGTGAAGGTCAAAAGTCTCAAGATGGACGCATATGGGATTTCTCTAGCGAGAGACCTAGAACTTGTATAGTAATCAAGAACAATATTGATTAAGCTAGATGTAGATGTCAAGCAAACAGGGATACCTTCCGGGATAAGCTTAGTATCCAGCTCTCAAGAAATGTAAAAACTTCATATAAAAAAATGCTTAAGAAACGGTCAAGAAACTTTCCTGCGATAAATTTACTTGTGCTAGTATGAAGCTCTAAAGTTATCTATACTAATTTTTAAATCAATCAACAATTGTTTCTTGAACGAAATTCAAAGTAATCGTTAAATTCATCATAAATTAGTTAAATTCATTATTATGAAGTACTTATATTTCATTTTGAAATATTGTATAAAACTTAACAATCATCAACAACACTCCTTAAACCGCAATGAAAATATTAATGTTACTTCACAGAGACATACATAATACGCACAAAGTTTATTTTCTTTGTTTATTCTCTCTTGCTCTTCTAATGTGGATCATTCACAATGCGTAAAAAGCTGTCAAAATTACTTGAGAAATAATTTTTTGTTGAGCAATTACTTGAGAGCTGGATACCAACCTATACGCTAAAAAGAATGTAAAAACATAAGTAGGCTGTTTAATAAGGCGAAACGTACGGGGATTTGGGAGAAATATAACTGCAATCTCTTATAACATGGAGATTAAGTCTGCAAACCAGGATGGTCAAACTTTAAGAAGTTCTGTGAAAACGTCACCTCTACACGGAGAAGAAGATCAATATACCCAAGGTAAGAAGGAAGGTCTATTCACCGTCAAAATCTATCAGGTTAATTAGTCCAAGTTCCTTTTTACTACAATATCAGTCTACATATGAACTAGCATGTTTACAGATCAAGCTAATCAACCAAGCTAACTTCGACGATGCGGACTTCGCTGGAAGAAGAAAAGTAATGTTATGCGCCTTCCTAGACATCAAACCCTTGACAACACGTTTCATAAGAGCGGAGCCAGGGCACTGGAGAAAAGGAGATGGATAGATCCGTACTGCGCCCCGGAATAACTGAAACCATAGTAGGAGATACCAGGATTCGTCTCGGCACTACAAGCGGTTGCTCACGGAGTGGACTGCTATCCCTCCTGTTATGGAGCATTATAGTGGACGACCTACAAGTTTTGCTAACTGACAATGGCATCTGCTGTCAAGGATACACAGATGACATTGTTATTATAGCCAAAAAGAAATTAGAGGACACTCTACGACTTTATATAAATGGGTTTAAACCTGGCTAACGGATAGTACTGGGTTGAGCTGAACATCTACCCCTCTAAGACGATCATCGTCCAATTCACGAGATCTAGGTCGTTCCCCGGCCAAGGAACCTTACTCTTTTGGGTAGAGCGGTAAAGATGACTAACGGTCAAATACCTTGGTCTTACAATGGATTGCATTCTGCGGTAGAATCAGCATGAGTTCCTGACAATGGTCATAGCGACTGAACCACTAGTGGTGGCAATCGGCCAGCTGGTAAACTCCTGGGCTGCAAGCAAAGGGTTGTTTAGTGGTTGTACACCATGATCGGGCGACCGATAATCATGTATTGGGCGGTGGCTTCGGCCTCAAAAGTTTCGCAGACTTCATTAGGACTCGTACTATTGCTACTTGCAAGCATCTACATGTCAGACGCTGTCTCTTATACACATCTAGATGTGTATAAGAGACAGACTTCACTTAGTAATCGGTCAGGTAGCGAAGCACAAACAAAATAACAGCAGGAGGATGTAACAGACGTAAGGTAATCTTATCCCAGAGTTAAGTGGTGTATTACCTTTGGCTCTTCTCCAAAGAGACAGCATTACTTCAAGTAGGTTACAGCTAAGCACCAAGGCTGAATGGAATGATTCTCTCTCGAGCGACTGTTTACGGATACTACAATCAAGTTGTACCTAATAGCGCGAAAACATCGGAAGGAATTGGTGCAGAAGCCTCAGAACCATGCACTAAACTCTCCATACCTATTTGAAGTTTTACGAGCATTTTTCAGGCAGAAGTCTTTGCTATAAGTAAAAGCATAGAGATAAACCTCCACTTAACAACGTATAGCCATACTTAGCGGCACTTAAAGCAATATCTGCCTATGAGATCAAATCGATACTGGTGCAGAAGTGTAAAAAACGTCTGAATAGCGCGTAATAGGGTAAGAAAATTGCTGACTTAATACCACCCAAAGGTGTAGGAATTTGGTCTTGAAAATATTAATAGCATGTAGTCAACATATTCTGATGGGTTAGAGAATTTCCGAATTAATTATTTCTTTGAAAATATTAACTGTGGGTAGTATGCTTATATAATTTCCTACCACATTCATGGCAATTCCTTTTAAGGGGTGAGCCTTCTTCAGGGGCTTCAAAAAATCGCATTTGCCAATTTTTCTAATGAATTTTCCGAAACTGTATACCCATACACTCATACTGAATTGAAAAATTTTTTAAATGCTGTAGACATAATAAAAAATTAATTATAAATTTCCCTGACCCAAGTTAAAATTCCCTGACTTTACACTGACAATTCCAGAAATTTCAAATTCCCTGACACTTCCAGGATTTCCAGATCAATCGCCACCCTGACTTAGCATCATAAACCTTTGGGTTCGCTCAAGGGGCTCCGCATGGCGGTGTCCTCTCCCCGTTACTGCTTAACTTCTACATCTCGAAACTCCTACAGTCACAAGAGGCAGTTCCCATGGCATGTATTAAAAGGTAAACTATCTCTCCGAACTTTCTCACTTCTTATATGCATGGAACCTAACACTCTCTCCCACCAAGTCCACTGCGACTATATTAACGAACTGGTTGAAGGAGTATAGACTTCAGCTTAATATTGTAGTCGACGGCGTTAAGGTAACCCTGTCAATAACCTTGTGATTTTAGGTGTAACATTTGATATTCTATACCCCTTCACTCTTCATACGCCTGCGACTATCGCCAAGGTACAGAGTCGCAACAAAATACACGACAGGATGCTTCTTGATGTCTCCCATCAAACATCTATATAGTGATACGCTTATACTCCTAGTGAAAGAGCATAATGATCTCCTCTCCAAGCTGGTGGCTCTAGAGGTGTTTTCTGCGGAAACCTGCTTCCGCTGCTTGGGGCGGAACCGCCTCCTAGGAACATCAATCAGAGATATTTCCTTAATTACTTCGACGACATCGAACAATACGCTGACCAGACATCGAACGGAGTCTCCCCATTTTTCTGCATTACAAAATAAAAAGTGCTTATACCTTAAATTTCATGGCGCCGTTAGTTCTGCTTTCTCCAGACTGGACAAGGAAGCAACACAAATGAGTCTGGCAGTGAACGAGGGCAAGACGACTCGTGACGGTCTACAGTGACGTGAGTGCCAAGTCGCGAGTCTTGGCACTCAAGTCACTGTTGACAGTCATAGCTTTGAAGTTGTAGATAATTTCGTCTATCTTGGAATCAGCGTAAACACCACCAACAATGTCAGCCTAGAAATCCAACGCAATGCGAATATCGCATTCGATGGAACGATGAGCTGTACGATATATACGACGGCATTGACATAGTTCAGCGAATTAAAAGACAGTGGCTACGTTGGCTCATGTTGTCCGGATGGACGAAAACTCTCCAGCTCTGAAAGTATTCGACACAGTACCCGCCGGGGGAAGCTGAGGAAGAGGAAGACCTCCACACCGTTGGAAGGACCTGGCTTCACTTGGAATATCTAGTTGGCGCCACGTAGCGAAAAGAAGAAACGACTGGCGCGCGGTTGTTAACTCGGCTATAATCGCGTAAGTGGAGACTATGCCGATTAAGAAGAAGAAGAAAATAAAATCAAGTAAAAACAAAGACAACGCTGCGACGAAAAATTCTTCGTATTTGGTTTCTACGATGTGGCAACGCTCATTTTCTTCATAATTGTAAACACGCTAACCTTTTCAGCTTTGTATGTGCTAATTGATTTTTAAATTAACTAATTTAGCTAGGAGGATGGAGTCATGTCTAGACGTTCACGCAAGTTGGGAAAGTTCTCTGATTGCCTCTCAAATGGTTAGTGACCAGAAATGATTTTTTTACATAAGGAACAAGCAGCTCACGATTTCCGGTCTTTCGCCAAGTATCCTCTGGGTATCCAGAAACCATCGGTGAAGGCGAGCGAAAGGGAAAAGGCGAAACATCCCCTCCACACTGGGTTTGGGACCTGCCACGTAAAAAGATGCTACCAATGAAAAAGCATAAACATCCTCGGATGGAGACTCTCTTTTTATGAAGACCCCCTTTTTATGAAGACCATGGCAAAGGCACTAAGGATAACGATTTAAGGGCATGCCGTGTCGCAGCTGAGAGAAAGAACGCTGCCTACCTCGCAACGTTACGATCGACCACAACACGTGCGGAATAGGATAGATTCCATAAGTTGAGGAAAGGAAGACGCATTTGCAGACAGAAAAAGGGAAAGGCAGAAATGTGTGAGAATGGAGAGCTTGACAAGCGGGCTGACAGGAATAATGCTCGAAAATTCTACGAAAAGATGCGGCGACTAACAGAAGGTTTTACGGCCGGACCATGCTCTTGTAGAACCCCCCCAGTGGATCCAGTAACCGATACCCACAGCAAACTAAAATTACAGAGGGAACACTTCTTCAGCTTGCTGAAAGGCAGTGAAAGAATAACGGAGGCGGACCCGATTCCCCAATAGATGACGATGACAAATCTTGGAAAAGACCGGTGAGAAAAGAATCGTCACACACCACCTCTTCGACGTTTTTGGTGATCAATCATTGTCCTGAACACCCGCGCCATTAGTTTTGCTTTTTCCAGACTAGATAAGGTAGCAAAGCAAATTGGTCTGACTGATACAAATTAATGAATTTTTAAAAGCGAATATTTTAAAAAGTATAAGCCTTGACAACAATATTTTTACATATTCCTCCTCTGTGGAAGCTCCGCTATCAGTGCACACCCATTTATACAGGAATTCGTTGTCAGTCCCCGACCCCCAAAGTAATAGAATCGTGCCGAATTAAAATTGCTAAATGAAGAAAGACGAATTTTAGTGAAAAAGACTTTCAGCTAATCGATCATATTTTATATTTTCCAATGGCAGGACTCCATTTATAATTGTTAGCAAATAAATAAAATCCGCTACAAGTGTAAATATAGATAGATATCTAATTTTAAAAACTGCAAAAAGTGTAAAATGCGAATGTCTTTAAACTATAATGTGAATTTTGCTGTTTATTTTAATTATTTTGAAGTGAAAAATATTGGCTCGAATTTAGGAGTATTACGCGAAACATAGGAGTATTCTCTTGCTCTTGCAAAACCCTTGCGCGGTGCATGAATCTTCCACTTGGTGCAACGGCACAACAACAAACACACGCAATACAACCGCAACCCTGTTTTAGCTGTCATTTTACACAAATATTACCCTGTTAAATTGTTGATTAAGATAAGCTTCAAATAGATTTTATAATTTCTACTTAAAAAGGATTTGATACAGTTTTTTGTTAAGAATGATTACAGAATGTGCGCCAAATTCACAATATTGGTATAGTCGATAGAGGAGATTCTCCAGAAACAGCGTATATATAGCTATAGCCGACAAAATGCGTACTTGAAATAGTGGTAATTTTCAACTTTAGACGCAAATATCTCGAAAACCTCGATCTGGAGAGGTCCCTTTATCCGACCATGCGACTTGCAGCTGTTGAAAGCTAATTAGAAAGGCTCCCTTTTTGTTAGGAGCTGATAAGTATAATGGTAAAATGTATTGATATACCGTTATTTTTATTCCAAAAAACCTTACATTGTTTGTGTTACCCTATTTACTACGAAATTCGCTCAGTTTTGTAGTTGTGCTGTGGAAATTCTGTTAATTTTTTCTCAAACAGTAAATGCGTTACGATATAGGTGAATTAAGTGCGACAGCTAATTAGAAACACTAAATGGTGGTCGAAGGTATGATCGCCGTCCAATCAATCAAACATATTTTCTCCGCTAAGTGAAGTATGGTGGACGATCTTTCATTGTGTGGGATGTTTTATTTGATGTTATGATGCCATGAGCGGAAGAAAATTTGCCTGTTATAAGTAAGAGAACAAAGCATACGTCTAAGTTGGCACAAACGTTTTTTGAAGACAATACTATCAATGTTTTTGAGTGGGAATCGCCTAGCACAGACTTAAACCCGATAGAATATCTCTGGGTGATAATACACGTAAATTCGGAATCGATGTGATGCAATATTAAAGTAAAAGAGATAATCAACAAAATACTAACTGAAAGTAAGCAAGTTTTTGTAATATCATTATTTTTTGTTGATAAAATATTTTAATTTCTAATTAGTTATCGCACTTCAATCTTCGAATCCATATGTTTTTAATTTTTTTAAAACAATAACGAGTTTCAAACAATATGTTTACTATTAGCTTTTAAGTTTAACATAGATTTCTATAAAATAAGTAAAAATACAAAAATATACGTTATTTAATGGAAAATAACATCATTTACTACAGAATAGGTGTCGTTTCTAATGTATGCTGTATATTCCCGAAATTCTAGCACGGCATTCGGCTGCGATTTAGAAAAGCATCCCCCGATTTCGGGGTTAAAATGGGAATGTACGGTTGGAGCAGGTCGCAGATAAAAAATAAATATATATATATGTATATAGCTACCGCTGACTTAGGTTTTTGAGATATTTGCATTTCAAGTTCAACAATTCAAGTATTCAAAACGCGTATTTCTCCGATTTATAATGCATTTTACACTTACATAAAAGTATATTTAACTTTTATATTATTTTTTTATACTAAATAGTTCAAAAATAATTTTAATCCCATATCAAACTTTAATTAAAATCAATTTATTCGTACAATAAGAGAATTGCTGCAAACAAAAACAAAAAATTAGTGTTATCATATTTTGCAATGGAATAAAAATAAGAAATTCAACGCTGGAATTCTTCCCGGAACTACCTATTTCTAAGAAGGATGATCCCAAGTACCTCGTAATCAAATCACAGGCCKCCAGAAAACCTATTGCACCCACTTCTTGCTTTGCAGTACATAAAGGTATTCAGGCCATAAGCAAAGCCATTAACAAAATCACATCGCTTCGTGACGGCAGCCTATTTCTTTTGGCCAAATCGCTGACAAATTTTTACAAACCAGACATCTTCTCGGAGCTGGTGCTGTTGATATATCTCTTCACAACTCTCTGAACTCAGTAAAGGGTACAATTTACGCTCCATTTATCTGTCAACTTGCTGATGACGAAATAATTGATGGTCTAAAAGATCAAGGAGTATCCGATGTTYATAAATTTACGAAGATAAATAATGGTAATCGTGTACCTACTGGTGCTTTATTATTAACTTTTGATAAATATACTTTACCTAGTCGTATTGAAGTTGCCCTGCGAATGGTAGGCACCTTGCCGTGGTGCAGGGGCTTAAGTTGCAAGGCATATTCGGCACCCCCCAACCAGTGTGGGTGGTGTCAGTTGACACTGCCCATGCAGGGTGCCGGGTGCCGCATGCGTGCGGTAACCAAGAGCTACCACCTCCTAATCCAGGATGTTATGCGACTCCCGTGCCCATTAGATACCGCGTCATGGGGCTCTGGCGCGGCGGACCGTTGAGTTCCCCCTAATAAAACATACACCTGAAAGCTCACCTCGCCGGAYCTAAGGTCGTACGAACAAGATGAACGAAACTACAACAACAACCACCAAAAACACATCGACCACTACAACAAGGCAACGACCAACGCAGACGACAATGGACAATGACAACAACAGCGGTACTGCTGCAGGGCGGCTCAGGTTCTAAACGCAAGTTTAGCTTCCTGGACGCCCTATCGCCTGATGAGCGTGCGCTGTTTGAGGAGCATGCGAGAGATGACGATGATGACATACCCTCATGCAGCGGCACTCAACAGGCGGCATTTACTGCACCCACTMACAGCGCAGCGGACCACTCCGCAACTCCTCAAAGCATGATCAACCCGGAGGAGTCGCAACGATCTTGCGAAGTAGGATGCACGCGCAAACGAAAGAGGAGACGCAGGGGTCGTCTGCCCCCTCTACCACCATTGGGAAGTCCGGGTGGGAACGATGATCCTCGAAGGAGAGGAATGAGCGGTGCCGGCTTAAAATGGTACCCTAGGCACCTCCAGGAGGGAAGAACTCCTGAGGTAGCCGAAAAGCTCGCGAGGTACAGGGTCAGAGGCAACAGCACCTCCCCGGCCTCGAAGGTGCGTAAGGGCGCAAACACCGCATCCAACAGCAAGAGGAACAGCGGAGCTCGGGATAGCGGTCATGCAAACGCGAATCCAACCGTTAGGACTGGCAGCGGAAA
>NW_017537488.1:2020-3267 GCF_001853355.1 Bactrocera latifrons | reverse complement strand
TTCGGGAGATCGCTCCCAAGCTGACGGGCTGGAAGGGCCCCACCCTTTGCGTCAGAAGGGGGAGGATATCCCAAACATGCACTGCATGACGGTACTCCTCCCCAGATGCGAAGGGAAAGCCTACRAGTTTRCTTTGGGACTCGCCAGGAACCAAAACAGAGGGATCAATACCTCGGCCTGGCGGGTGGTTGACAGCAAAATGGAGGGTTCAGGCTGGAGGCTGAACTTGTGCGTGGACGMCGAGTCCTACAAATTCATCCGGAAGGAGGGATACCGTCTAAGCTATCGGTTTAGTACGGTAGTCATGAGGCCCTACAAACTGAAATCAACCGGCAAAGAAGGCGAGAAGATGCAGGTGGACGMGGAAGCTACTCGTCCCAGCATCATGCCGGCCGAGCAGGTAGCAACTGCGATCATAGCGGAAGTCCCAGAAGAGAAGCGGAAGAGGGGGAGCTACCCTCTACGCAGGAGCTCATGGAGGGACTTGAAGACCTTGCTGGCGCTGAGGGGGACGGAGCAGATGAGGACCAGCCCCTCATCGAACCGATCCTATAATGACGATGGCCGCAAGTATGGAAGTAGCCCAGGTAAGTCTGCATCACGCGGCATCAGCATCCGCTGTAATCGCGAGCAGGTTCTCGGCGGATAACCTGGGCATCCTGTTAATTCAGGAGCCATGGGTCCACAKAGGAGAAGTCCGAGGCCTCAATGTGGACAACAACAAGGTAATCTGGGATCTCTCCAGTGAGAGACCCCGAGCCTGCRTAGCAATTWGAAGAAATATTGATCACTTTTGTATTTCAGAATTCCTAACACAGGACCTAGTTGCGGTGCAGGTCAAAGACGARGAGGGGAAGGACTTCGTGTTGGCAACGGCCTATCTGYCAGGAGACACTTCAACTGCGCCCCCTGAGGTTGTGCAGGGCCTGGTAGACTATTGCGGGAAGAATAACATGCCCCTGGTCCTGGGGTGCGACGCGAATGCGCACCACACCGAATGGGGTAGTACGGACTGTAATACACGAGGTGAGTCTCHCMTAGAATTTATCATTAGCAATAACTTAAGTATTGAGAATGTTGGGTGTGAACCCACATTCGTCACTAGCAACAGGAGGGAAGTGCTGGACATTACCCTGAGCAACGAGCTCATGTCGGGGGTGGTCTCGCAGTGGAGGGTATCATCAGAACCCTCACTGTCAGATCACAGGATCCTGAGATTCGGGCTAGGGGTGAAGGTCATGAATATT
>NW_017537488.1:0-1106 GCF_001853355.1 Bactrocera latifrons | reverse complement strand
ATCATTACTGCATTCACATACAAGTCTTTATGATCGAAGGATTCACTGTAACAGAAAAAAATTACAAATTTTTACCATGACACATGGAAACAACGCCATTGTAATTCTGAATTCGCCATTACTCTAAATATGAAATAAAAAATAAATAAGAAGTATAAATAATAAATTAAAAAAGTGTAAGTACAAAGAAAAATAAAATGACAAAGATGAAAGCAGTAAAACTGATAAGATTTTAAAGCTAAAGATATGTGTATACTACGAACTCAATACAATTATTTCAATACTTTAAGACTAAACTTCTACAACAGTTCAGATAAAGACAAAAGAGAATGCACATGTGAGATTTCCCAAAAAAGCATGGAAGAGATGTAAGAGGAATCACGTAGCAAAATCAATTTTACGTAACTGCATGCATTCACTTAAGAATGTGGTTAATAAAAAATAACGAATCGTAAATATACGCACATACATACGAATAATATTGCTATTATTTGTAAACATGTTGGAATCTAACATACTTTAAATTGCCTG
Source organism: Bactrocera latifrons (assembly GCF_001853355.1). Lineage (NCBI taxonomy): Eukaryota > Metazoa > Arthropoda > Insecta > Diptera > Tephritidae > Bactrocera > Bactrocera latifrons. The sequence goes on along the minus strand of NW_017537488.1, from coordinate 575 downwards.
GCAGCGATTGTCAAACCAAAGGTGGTTATAAATATGTAAGTCGAAACATTGTATAGCAAAAATCACTAACTGCAATATTTCAATTGTCTAGTTTGTATAAAAAGATTAGTTGGAGGATGGAGCCATGTGTAGAAGTTCACGCAACTGAGGAAAGTTCAATGATCGCCATTCACTTGGGAGTGGTCGTAAACTATTATTTTACATATGTCTCAGCTCACGACTTCCGGTCCTTGACCAAGTATCCTCTGGGTAGCTTAAGAACATCCATTTGAATTCTCCTACAGAACCCAAGGAAGTGATATAGTAACCAGTGAAAGTATAACGCCACTAGAAGGCGAACCCGATACCACAATCGATGACGATGGAGCAAACGTTCCATTGCCCGAAAATAATAGAAGTTCGAATAGCAATCATCCGTCTGAAGAACAGCAAAGTGGCGGGGGAAGAWGGATTGCCGGCTGAGCTATTCTAACACGGCGGCGAAGGACTGATAAGGAGCATGCAACAGCTTCTTTGTAAAATATGGTTGGACGAAAGCATGCTCAACCATTGGGATTTAACTGAGCTTTGCTCAA
>NW_017537487.1:101671-105616 GCF_001853355.1 Bactrocera latifrons | reverse complement strand
AGTATAAGGAGATGCTAGTTAAAGTTAAAGAGGAAGATTGGAGGAGTTTTGTGAGAGAGAATAGGAACGACCCCTGGGGTCAGGTCTATAGGATCTGCCAGTGTCGTAGCAGGGAGGATGTCACCTCTCTTCGCGTCGGTGACACTGTGTTATCGTAGTGGAGAGAGTGTGCGGGGGTTCTGTTAGGTGCGTTCTTTCCTAGGTCGGAAGTGCAGGTCCCTCAAGCACAAGAGGTGCCTGCTCTTCCATTAAATGATGGGGAGCTGGTGTACGCATTTGGCCTGGTTAGGTCTAAACGGTCCTCGGGTTTCGATGGATTGAACGAAGAGATGTGTAAAAGCTTGTGGAAGTTCATTCCGGAATACCTGGAGGCCATTAATAATAAGTGCGTTTGGGAGGGATACTTTCCACGCGAGTGGAAAAGTGCTAGGGTTGTTCCTCTCCTGAAGTCCCCCGATAAGATCAGGAGCGATCCTCGATCTTATCGAGGCATCAGTCTCCTTCCAGTACTTGGAAAAGTGCTGGAAAGAGTCATGGTGGAACGGTTTCAGGAGCTAACGCGGGGTATGTGTTCGGATAGGAAGTTTGGGTTTCGGAAAGGACGCAGTATAGAGGATGCTTGGTTTTATGTTCAGGATGTSGTTAGGGAGAATGTCAACAAATATGTCCACGGCTGGAGGAGCTTGACTGGCCGGAATTACTCTTTGGCGGAGTTATTTTTCGGACAGAAAGGCCTTTCTTGTCGGCATGAATGGAAGCGTGGAGATTGGAGCGGTTCGTGGCTGCCCGGAGGGTTCCATCTGCGGTCCATATATTTGCAACCTTATGACACTCTGCTTGGGCAGCTCGAGCCACTCTGTAAGTGTTGTGCGTATGCGGACGACCTTCTTCTTATAGTCGAAGGTCGCTCGCGRTCTGAGTTAGAACGGGCGGGAGGACAGTTTCTAGAAATTGGAAAWTCTTGGGGTTTAGGTGTGGGAGTTTACATATCGATGAATAAAACGGTCCAGCCCCTGGCCATCAGTCCAGAGCAGTATGGAAGCTCAACTGGTAGTATTTTCGGCTACGAGGTCTGACCGGAGACTTAATTCTGGTACCACGGGAAGCAGGAGCCCTTGGAGGTAACTCCAACCTGCTCATGCGTGCTGGCCCCTCGGGGAGTATCGTGGTGGTTGTCGTTAAAACCCAAATGCGGGAAGAACTGACTTTGTCRGTTGAATGTGGAGTTGCATTGCAACCGGGTGCCGGACCCAAAGCACGGCAGAGGTTTTAGATGGGCCTCGAACCCGACCAAGGTGGCTAGTGTGTCGATTCCACACTGCCAATTGGTACTGAAAATGCTTGGCATTCTCAGGGTGCTGATCAACGCATTGATTTGATCCGCTGTACTTTTGAGTGCCGTGGAGTAAGGCTGTCGTCAGCAGGTACCCACTTTAAACTCACCGGACGTTGCAGTGATTATGTTGAGATGATGAACTTAGATAACAATAGCATTTTGTCGGAGCCGCCCTTCACTGCAAACGTATCCTATGACCACTTGCTCGAATACATAGAATTTGACAATACTCCACTTCCGGATCCAAAAATTCCTAAAAATATTCAAGGAACCGAGCGCAACTGCCTCCTAGCGTTTCACGTCGAACTATAGAAAAAAAACCCGATGGTGTTATGGCAGTCACGGCTGCAAGCTAATTAATTCTGAACTTTAGAAGTATATTATATTTTGTTTGGCCCTTAACAACTAAGTTTTTGCCTTATATATAGATATAAAATGATATTGTTAACTGCAATACGATTGCGCGGAAGATTAAAGCTATTAAAGTTTGAAATTTWATTTTTTATTATTTTAATTTGTATGGGTGGGTAGGTAACATATACACACACCGACCACAGCGGCCAACGACCATACCACGCTGAGTACATCGGTTCTCGTCCGATCACCGAAGCTTTTTAAAACCCGATCTAAATACTATTATTTTATAAATATCTAATTTATTTTTAAGGGTCACAAGGTTTTATTTCTTAAAATTACAAAAGCCATGAGGTTTTACATTTCTTGTGTATTTTTTTAATATTAATCCAAACATCAAAATTAGACCGTTGTCTATACAGCTTCTAAAGCTCTTGGAATTTCCTTTCGAACAAATCCAGACATAACCACTTTTGTTAGTTTTCATAAAAGATTCAATAACATTTTTGAATGTTTTAAATTTGTGTAGAGCACTTTCTCAAAATTGCAARTACATAGAGATCTGAAGATCAACTTGATATGCATCACAAAAAGAACGCTGCTGAAGAGGTGTAGCAGCACCTGTACGGTCACTGCTTGATGTTTTCGGCTCCAGTAGTTGTTACTATTTTCCATTTCATTTATTGAAACAAAAATGAAAAGTTTCTCGTTAAAAACCGGAAGCCCCATTTTGATTTTAGACCTATGGTTTCTTGGGCAAATTTTCTTAGAATTCATCGTAGTTTACGATTTTGATAACCGCTTGGTGCATTTTTTTTTGCCCCATACAAATAGGGTTTTGATGTTAAAGTTGTATGAAAAAGGGTATAATTAAGGCCCAGTTATTTGAAATGGCCGAAACATTTTAGGAGTTCCTCATTTAGGTAACAGTCCACTCACAGGTTAGTTTTTCTTTAAATGATCCTCTCATAGAAATAACTTGAGCAGAGAATGTATAAACATAGAGAATGTGCAGGTTCGATGTCCAACATTTTATAGGATTGTGATAGGGAATTCACCTCATAACCACAGAATTCACGATGTGAAATGTTAACATATATTTACATATTTACAGTTCTCTCACATATTCAACCAGTGAATATGAAGAGAATTAATATACATACATACATATGTATGTATGTACGGCTCATCGCGAAAAATTAGATAAAAAATAATTTTAATTTTATTTTTTAAGTTTTAAATAAATTAATATATCAAAAAAATTATATTTATTTCTACTATTACAAAGTGAAGGTGTGCCAAATGATTTCTTCAAAGAAAATTGATGACCTTCATGAAATTTACATATTCGCGTTATTGCGTTATCGTTTCCATATTTGTATGTAGCTATAGAATTTCTATGGCATACATATGTATACATATATTATTTCTTTGGCACATTTGTCTGTATGTTTATGAAAGCAAATGCGAGCCACATACATACATTCAAAATAACAAGTGCCGCACGCATCTTTCGCATCTCCGTTGTCATGGTCAACCAATGGCCGAAACTGTCGTATTGTCAAAGTGTCATCACAACGTTGTGTTGGTAGAAATTCCGAGCTGTGCCGAAAGAAACTAACAAACGATCGCCGATTGTTACCGCTTCCCTTGCCGCTGTAACAGCTTCGCCAACAAACTAGCGTAAATATGTATACATATGTATAAGCTTGCATACATATCGACGGTGATTTTTGCAAGCCACGGAAAAATATTTTCGAATTGACAAATATTGTAAATCGACAACAGCTATGTTGCCACTTTTCTCACTTCTTTCTTAGAACAAACACCAGAAAGATTTATGATTTTTAGCTTTTGCCATCGTCGCGAAAAGACGCTTGTATTAAAAAGCATGCTCGGGGAGATGTTACGGCGTTTGTTTTTATGATTGAAGCATTATTTTTTCGGAAGTGCATACAAATATATGTACATTAATTATATATGAATGTATGAGCATGCAGATCAATGCGTAACAACATGTAATATATTGATAAGTGATGACATCATTATTTGAATTTCTGAACCCGCACATGCATATACACTTGTGCTCACACAATTAAGCCACATAAACGTTATGGTGTACAAATTCATAAAAGTTGAATTTTATTGATAAATCGGAAAAAAAAGTTTCACAAAATTAAAAGAAAGTACTTAAACTTTATTGTACTTATAGTTTTTTAAATGTAAATTTTAATGTAAAAGCAAAAATCTGTTTT
>NW_017537487.1:97762-100316 GCF_001853355.1 Bactrocera latifrons | reverse complement strand
CATACCGTTATACAAATGAAAAGCTAATTCGGTGAATTTATTTTCAGAAACGTAGTTTTGCTATGCAGTGGCTTAATTATGTGAGCACAAGTGTACATGCAATCAAATTAGCAGATAATATGATAGACGATATATGTACGTATTTATACTATATTGTTGTGATAAATACAATTTCTATTAGTAAGAAACATAATACAAAAATATTTATTAGTATAGTATATTATGTAAAAATCAAATAAAATTATTAAATATGCAAGTCCAAATTTACTATAAATATTACTATGCATGCATTTATAAAAAATTATACTCATATCATAATTATGTTTACATGTCAATATTGAATTGCCGACGGCAAAACGCATAAGCATACATATTTGCATACATTGCGATTCCCAAGTTGAAAGAAAAATTGAAGTATGAAAATATCACAACGCAATGCAAAGAACTTATKTTTCTTCAATATTCCCTATTGTGCAAACATGCTAGGGCATCATGAGCCGTACATATGTATGTAATTTCTCTTCATATTCACTGGTTGAGTATGTGAGAGAACTGTTAAAAATGTTAACATTTCACATCGTGAATTCTGTGGTTGTAAGGTGAATTCCCTATCACAATCCTATAAAATGTTCGACATCGAACCCTCTATGTTCACACATTCTCTGGTCCAATTAAGGAAAATATTGGAGTCACCAGAATTCGCAAAATCACTTGGAGTTAGAGAGATTTCAAAAACGAAGGAAATTTGTATTAAATTTTACTTGTATTGCCAATTTCAGAGTTGTGTAATAAGAATGTTAAGGAACGGATTTGATCCTGAGATATGTGTGGCCGTATCCAATTTTTATACAGGGTCCTATAATACTCTTTTATACCAGAGTAAAATTTAATGCATCAGGCGTGGACAAATTTCCGATTTCACCTATTTTAATTTTATCGCCGGAAGTGTCGAAATTATATGTGCTATGCAAATTTGGGCTAAATAAATTGAATTCTTTGAGAGATATATGCAATAAATTTTCAAACACCATGTGCACTTAGTACTGAAATCCTGTATACCAAATTACAGTTTTATATCTTACTTTAGTGCTTAGTTGTGGCATTTCATAGGTTACAGATAAATAGTTATGCTGATATATTACGGATGGTCAGTATATTTCCTTCTTTTTATACTCTCGCAGCATGTTGCTAGAGACGAGTACAAACCCTAGTGACTGTTTGTCCGTCCGTCTATCCGAATGTGCAAGCTGTAACTTGAGTAAAACTTGAGACATATTAATGAAACTTGGTGCGCATGTTTCTCAACCTCGTAAGACCGTAGGTATTGCAGACGGGCGTAATTGAACCATTGCCACGTCCACAAACTACATTCGTACATTGAGATATTAAACTGTAATTTTCTAAAACAAATCATACTAATCAAACTATACCTTGTTTAATGTACTTTAACAGTATCTGAATGGGTGAAATCGGATTATAACTCCTCCCGCCCCTATATAACGGTTTTATTACAAACTTCTAAAAGTGCAATAAATTAAAAACTAAATGCCTCACAGACTTTAAATTTTACACACGAATTGGAAGTGAAGAGTTTTGATATGGTACTGGTTTGTGGTATACGGTGCGTTACTCTTTTTGGTCAGTTCATGTGTTGTGCAAAGCATTCGGTCACAGTCAGTGGCATCAGGATTTCCTGCTGGCCATTTTGAAGCAGATTCTATTCAATTGATTGATCTCTTTTGAGTTAATGCATTTTTTGTTCGCAGTTGGTTTAATAAGTGTACTATTTCGTGATGTTTTAATTGTGGAAATAAAATACTTGTTTTACTAGTTTCGTGGTGTTTAGTAGGGTTGCCATAGTTGGTAATCGATAGAGTGTATAATTTTATACGTCCCTTTTGTAATTTTTCCTAGCCCTTGTTTGATGTGCGGGATGTCGTACTCGTAGGTGTTTACCGTTCCAGTTGTCCAGTACGGTAAGAGTTTAAAGAATAAATGTTAGTCAGTTTTTAAAATGTGATTTATGAATCTTTTTATTATCTTTATTAGTTATTACGACAGTATCGGCTTTAGCGGCAGTTTCTTTCTTAAAAATGAGTTTGGTTTTACCTTTAATTTGTTTGTTCTTTTTAAATATAATAACAACGGGTTCGTAATTCTTTATTTTTGATAATTTCTTGGGTTCTGGCTATTTCAATTCAAATTATTCCCTGAAGTTTGTTAAGTCTTGGTAATTAATTATCTGTGTTTTTCCAAAGAAAATAGCTTGTTTCCTTTTGGTAACAGAGTGTAGCGTGCTATTATATTTATCTGTCAACTGCAATGTTGTCAATTTCTTTAATAGAGAAATCAGGATATTTCACTTCAAGGCATCTGATTATAGCAATAATAGTGGAATGCACATGTTTTATTATACTACTGACTTCACTTTCCTGAGGTGATGTTAGATAGATTTCAATTTTCCAAATAGTTAAGAGTTATTGGACTTAGAAAACTACCTTTATTGTCTATGAGTAAAGTCTTTGACACAGTGAAATAGTGTGGAAGGTTTATA
>NW_017537487.1:91718-93042 GCF_001853355.1 Bactrocera latifrons | reverse complement strand
GGGTGTCACCGAACATTTTATACTCTCGCATGATAAAGTGATAATCGAGATTTCAGGCGTGGTTGTGAACCGATTTCACCCATATTTGGTACATGCTATCAGGGTGTTAAGAAAATATTATATACCGAATTTCATTGAAATCGGTTGAGTACTTCCTGAGATATGGTTTTTGGTCCATAAGTGAGCGACGCCACGCCCATTTTCAATTTTTAAAAAAAAGCCTGCGTGCAGCTTCCTTCTGCCATTTCTTCCATAAAATTTAGTGTTTCTGACGTTTTTTGTTAGTCCGTTAACGCACTTTTAGTGATTTTCAAAATAACCTTTGTATTGGAGGGGGCGTGGTTATTATCCGATTTCTTCCGTTTTTGAACTATATATGGAAATGCCTGAAGGAAACGACTGTAAACTGTTTCGTTTACATAGCTATAGTAGTTTTCGAGATATGTAAAAAGAACTTAGTAGGGGGCGGGGCCACGCCAAAAAAATTAATAAATATGCTCCTTAATGCGATCCTTTGTGCCAAATTTCACTTTAATATCTTTATTTACGGCTTAGTTACGACATTTTATAGGTTTTCGGTTTTCGCCATTTTGTGGGCGTGGCAGTCGGCCGATATTGCCCATCTTTGAACTTAACGTTCTCATGAAGCCAAGAAATACGTGTACCAAGTTTCATCATGATATCTCAATTTTTACTCAAGTTACAGCTTGAACGGACGGACGGACAGACAGACATCCGGATTTCAACTCTACTCGTCACCCTGATCACTTTGGTATATATAACCCTATATCTAACTCTTTTAGTTTTAGGACTTACAATCAACCGTTATGTGAACAAAACTATAATACTCTCTTTAGCAACTTTGTTGCGAGAGTATAAAAAGATGGCTGATTTCTGCGTTTTTGCCCCGGGCTCAACTTTTGACACATTTTGCTCGCTAAAGCTTAGTATCCAGATCTCAAGAAATGTAAAAACTTCATATAAAATACGTTTAAGAAACGGTCAAGTAACTTTCCTGCGATAAATTTACTTGTGCTAGGATGCAGCTCTAAAGAAATCTAGTACTAATTTTTAATAAATTTTTTCAATAAAACCTGGTTTTGCGAAGAAACATGAGATAAACAATTGTTTCTTGGATGAAAGTCCAAATAAATCTTTAAAATCATCCTAAATTAGTTAAAATCATTATTATGAAGTGTATTTAATTTTGAAATGTTGTATAAACTTACCATACATATATATATAATAAGCATAAGGATCATCCACAATGCATAACCAGCTGTCAAACTTGATTGAAGAAATAATGTATTTTTATACTCTCGCA
>NW_017537487.1:74027-90958 GCF_001853355.1 Bactrocera latifrons | reverse complement strand
GTGATGACATGTACCAAATATGGGTGAAATCGGTTCAGAACCACGCCTGAAATCTCGATTATCACTTTATCATGCGAGAGTATAAAATGTTCGATGACAAACGAACTTAGCCCTTCCTTACTTGTTTTCTTGAGCAATTACTTGATAGCTGGTTACTMACCTTAAGGAAGGAAAATGATGAAAGGGAGTAGCGTTTCTGACTGTTTCTGCTATTACACCCAAACAGATGTACATATAATATTTGAAGGAAATTATTTATAACTAGTATTAGTTGAAAATAGAAAACGATATAAAATACTTACAGCTATTTGAAGGTAATGCAAAAAAATTACCGGCGTTTATTGAGGCAAATAATAGGGTACTAGCTGATAACGCTGGACAACAACAGGTAGCATTTAGAGTAATTTATGATTTAAAAATTTTAGGATAATGTAAAAAAAATATGTACAAATGTATTTGTGATGTGTTAGTGGATATAAAAATTAAAAATATAAGAGCAAAATTAATTTTATATAGAGAAAATACGTAATTAAAATAGTAGAATTTTCAACTTTAAACGCGAATATCTCAAAAGCCATAACTATATATATTCTTGATCTGGGGAATCTCCTCTATTCGACCATACCCACTTTAATCCCGAAATCCTGGGACGGTATACTAAATTTTTCCCATAAAATATACTATCCAAAATTAAGGAAACATGTACTGCGAATTATACGTAATTGAGAAAAATGGAAGCAAATTAAAGATGATAGGAAAACGTTATTTTAAAAAGCGGTAATTTGTTACAGTAATTGATATACTAACAAAATTTACAGCAGCATGCAATATAACTGACAGAAATTTAAGAGCAAAGAAGGCCAACAGAATTGAACATTTCACGAAATTTGGGAAACCAAAGAAGAACATCATGGATAACAAATTCAGGGCCGAACAGTTGATTCAGTTCTTAAATACAGAAGGAGTCGAAGAACAGCTAGCAAAACCAAAATTCCACACAGGTAATGCAGACATTGAGATGCTGCACTCAACCTTGTTGGAAAAATAACAAGAATTGAGGATCCAAGCCTCTCAACAGAAATGAGGATATAGATCGTTATAGGTAACTATAATGATCGCTATCACTCAACCATAAAATGTACACCCACAATAATGCAAGAAATAGTGTTCATCCAACCAATTTAAAAAACACAATATACCAGAAGAAACAACTCATAATACACAAGAGAAATAGGTACAGAGAGGACTACGAAGAACTGGGATCGATGGGGCCCATAAGAAATTATAAAAGAGTAAGACAAGAAGGAAGGARTACAAGGAATTACCCCCTTGCAAAACATTCATGTAGCAAACATAAAAAGGCAACTTAAATTAGATAGTAGGTATGGAAGAGAAAGATGATAGATTAGGCACAATATTATATAATGGCGATGTACATATGTGAAAGTGTTAATTCACGAGTCAACATATTTTCAGACCATGTGGATAATAATGTTTCTGATGACCACCATGAAATTGGCTACAGCAATCTACAAATATCACCGATAGTTAAAGAAACAGGATACAACATGATCCAACTCGACGAAGTAGACAACGTTGACGAAGTAAATACAGTACTACATCTGAAAGATCTACGAAGTTTGGTGGAGGAAATGGAAGGAAAAGTAAGACAAGCAGACCTGAGTAACACGGCACTTTTTTAACGAAATTGAGGTAATTAAATCAAAAATTAGATCAATTGCTCCCAAGAGAGGGGGAAGAAAGAAGAGAGGTTTAATTAATTTAGCAGGAACAATGTATAAATGGTTGTTGGGGGTAAAGTACAAGGAGGACCGACAKAATATTATATGCAGATTAACATAAATGAGCATTTTAGCGATTGAGCGAAAATGACAGGATTAAAATTTTAAAAGAATTAAATCTGATATAAAAGGGAGATAAAGAGCTAGCGAAACTGGTTCTTTACAATGAYCAAATGAACAAATTAAAAAACATTGAATGGAAGATCCACGAAATTCAAAATAATATAGCCGGCGCTAAAAACAATTCCATATATCCGGGAATGTTAACAAAAGAAGAAACAGATAGGTTCGAAATAGACTTTAATAAGCTGAAACTAGCTGAAATAGGAGTATTAGCTTTCAAAAATGAAGCACTTTCGTTCGCTATACAAATACCAAAAAGTTTGTTTAAGGAATATGTCTCTACCAAGTAAACGAAATTTGCTAATAGATCAAAAGTTTGAATTGATTGTAACAATAAATAGAAAGCTTTATATATATAAATAACATATTGTTATTAAAAAACTAAAAACAAGTAAGAATTGTATATTTTCAATGATTGTTAATTTAAGTATTCGAAAACATCGAGTTTCTTCAAAATAAGGCCAAAAATCTGAATCATCGATTTAGTGGGTCAAAATATCCGGAAATAATACTAGAAATCGAGTGGGGAGCATACATAGACGTTTAGAGACAATATTTGCAAGAAACTGTAGGCCAAAAACCGCTAAAACTATCGTAATTATTTTTGATTTTTATAAATAATCTTTTTGATATGAATGAGGCATATTTTAAGCTTCATTTTTCAATTTTCCAGATYCACATGCTACATTCTCATTTAGATAAAATTAAAGATAATATGGGAGGTCGACATAACATGGAGAACACTTCATTCAACGTATAAAGAAATGAGAGACTTGACTAATGCGAAATTCGGTATTGGGGACTATATTTGGAACATCACAAGAATAGTAAAACTGTTTATTTTTAATCATTTAGTCATTTGAAATGTATCGGCATCCTTTAATATTTTTTTATGTAAAACTGTTGCGTATTTTTATAGATTTGAATTTTTTATATTGTTTACATAAAAGCTTATGCGAATCTTCTTCATCTTTGTTTGAGGTATAAAAGCAACAAAATAAGATATTTACAACCTGTGCCCCAGAATGCTGGTGTAATAAAGAAAAGAAACAAACAAATTTACTAAGATTTTCGATAAAATTTACGAAAAGACCTTAGAGTGAAACTGGTTAAATTTTTTCTAAATCTAAGCCTACTGTGCAGCACATAGTAATTTTTTTTTTAATTATAATACTTGCGAACACCAAAACAGATCGGGACTCACGCACGAATTAATAACATAACTTAAAAACTTTCTTTTCTTTATGGAATAGCTTCTTGCATTTGAGTGAAAGCAAAAACAAAATATATTTGCTAATGCCTTAGATGAAACTCAGCCTCTATTTGGGGGAGGTTGACCCAAAATCTGATTATTTGTAGTACTCTATTCTAGCACAAGAAAATTMATCATGCTATCTCCGGATCGAAAAGCTACCAACCAGATCAATCATGTTGAGATAAAGGAATTACGACGTGCGTAAGCTCCGAGGTCCTAGCACCGACTCGGATCATTAAGGGAACACTTCTCCAGCTCCATACTGCTGAATAGCTGTGAAAACATAACACCAGTAGAGGGCGAACACGATTCCCCAACCGATGACGATAGAGCAGACGTTCCATTGTCCCACCAAGAAGTTCAAAAAGCAATTACGAGAAGGTACAATCTTCTATAAGAGTGTACAGCTGCTGGCGTACGCCGATGATATTGTTATCTCCAGAAAAGATAAAGAAGGGAAGCAAATGGGTATGGTAGTGAACGAGGGTAAGACGAAACATCTCCTGTCATCAAATAAACAGTAATTGCACTTGCGACTTGACTCACCCGTCACTGTTGACAGTCGTAATTTCGAAGTCGTAAATAATTTTGTCTTTTGGAAGGCCTCTACTCCGCTGGAAAGACGGATAACGATCTGGCTCTGCTTGAAATCTCCAATTGGTGCTACATTGAGAAAAAAGAAACGACTCGACTAAAACCGTGTAAGCGGTGTATACGCTAGTAAAGAAGAAGAAGTAAGATGAAATATGACGGTTACAGTGCCAAAACAAACAATGAGTGGATGATAGCAAATAGAAAGTCAAAAAATCCTTCTACACTTTCATTCCTCCTCTTATGCTTAGGTGTGTGTAATCACCATTTATATTATGATGGTTTTCTTTTAATTTGCTATTTACTTTTTAATGTTCAAGAAAACTGTTCAGAGCGCCAACTGATAATCAAGTGGCAACACTTACTACTTTTTGTAAATTTTGGCACAACAACCGTGAGCGCAAAAACTCTTACGCGAAGACATACCCCGGCGTGATTACGCGTAAAGTTACAATGCATATTTTGTTGCTACTTTCATAGTATAGTGTACTGTAGATCACTAGATCCAACAGTTGACTCATCGCAGTTATTAGTTTTGTTGTTCATGGTTTTTTTTCCTATTTTGCGATGCAAAACACGAACTTCAACTGAGATTTTTGTTAAACAGTTTAATTAAACCGGATTAATATTATATATACAGTAACCTCGTAATATTCAAGCGATTTGATAATTTAAAACAAATGTCGTTCTTAAGAAGAACTAGAAAAAAAGCTAACTTCGGCTAAACCAAAGCTAATATACCCTACAAGTGCATTGCTTTTGGTAACTATGTGTTCAGTTTGTATGGAAGTTATATGATACAGTTCTGCGAACTGAACAATTTTTTCGGAGATTGTATTATAGCCTTAAGTAGTAATCCATATCAAATATGAAAGTTTTCCATACAAGAACTTGATTTCGATCGTTCAGTTTGTATAGCAACTATACGCTATAGTAAGCCGATCTGTAATCGGAGATTACATTCTTGTCTTAGAAAATATTCTATACCAAATTTCGTGAACATATCTTGTCAAATGAAAAAGTTTTCCATACAAGAACTTGATTCCGATCGTTCAGTTTGTATGACGGCTATATGCTATAGTAAGCCGATCTGAACAATTTCTTCGGAGATTACATTTTTGCCTTAGTAAATAATTTATACCAAATTTCGTGAATATTTCTTGTCAAATACAAAAATTTTACTTTATACGCTTTCTTCTGGGTGTTAAAAACTTCGTGGCAATCTTATTATACACTGTTCTGGGTATAAAAAGTGAAGCAAGTTAAATTCAACACCACTTGGTATAAAGAATTTAATTCCAGCTCGATCGTATCCAACATAAATTTGAAATAACACACTCACAACTAGAGGAAGACGACCCTGATGAGCTTCAAACTAGCACTTGTGAGTTAAGGCAGCGTTTACGAAGAGCAGCCATCGGTCATTGTGATCAAGCAACCAAAGTCTCGACTATCTCAGTTACAGCTACTGTCGTATACAGAGTGGCCGTAAATTTTTGGCAAGTTCAAACAATAGTACAAACAATGAAATACGTGACGAAAACAACCAAGTTGCAATGAAATTACGGAGTCAAAGATTTAATAATCGATGTTTGATTTTTCAGAAACACATTACAGAGCTATTCGGATTGAAGAGGGTGAGCACTGTCAAGAAATCGGGAGAGATACGATCGCTGGTGGACAAATTACTGTCGCAGGTTCGCGCCTTGAATACTTTGGGTCCGTTCCATTAAAGAGAAGATTGCTTGCTTCAGTACATCGCTGTCTTCCACCGCTGGCTGGTTGTTGCCTTTTCGATCCGGAGACAGCCTTGATTAATTTTCTTTTGCTGAAATATAGTACTACAGAGAACCATATTTCGCGCCGGTGAAGCCGAGCAGCCTTATCCTATTTGATAATATTTCCCGACGGTTGTGCCAAAGGTAACTTCTTAGCCCACCCTGACGTTATTTTATTTATTTATATATTTAAAAGAGAGCTAATTTAAGTAAACTAATTCACTAAGTCAAAGCGCTGGCTACTGAGGCCTTTGGTTTTTATATAACAATATTATAATTGTCTACAAGTATCAATCCTTGGTTTAGTTACAATTAAATTAAGTTTGATATCTTATATATTTTTAGAAAATTGTTCATTGCCCTGATGTCAATATTTGGTGTCTTTAAAAGATTGGATGGTTTCGTCTTACCAAAAGTAGTTGACCTAGATGTTTTTAAAGCGGTGTATTCATTTAGTATTTGATTTACTGATATATTTGGCTGATTACAATATGAGCAGCTTTGTTTAGCCGTTTTGTTTAATAGATGACTGTGAGTTGAGTTTTAAAGGTGTGGCCTATTCTCAGACGAACAAACATTTTTAAATCTTCGCAAGAGCAATCAGTTGAGTAGTGTGGCTTGGTATCAGAGAGATAATGATCCTCATAATGGTGTTGAAAATTTGACCAATCTCTCGATACTGACTCGTGGAGTACATTTCAGCGTTAACCAGTGCGTGTGAGTGAGAGAGGTGTCGAAGTCATATGAAACTGTTTGATAATATGCAAGCATTTTATGATCGTTGAGATGTGTACAGTGTTTTGATGAAAGACATAATTAGAATATTCCTAAAACCTTTTTATTAAAATAGACTAAGTATTCTTAAAGTGTTAGTATGTGGAATTTGAGTATTCTCAATTGAAAGGTTAAGGAAGCTGCATTTTCTTTTCCTGCAGATGTGAAATGTGGAATTTTTGCTTGCAGAAACTTTGGTTTCTGTCGCTTAAGACCATTCAATTATGTCGGTTAGAATACACTGTTCAACAAATTTGTAATTTTTTTTTTTGTCACATGAAAATTCATATCAAATTTTGAATATACCAGGGCCACCAAATAATATCATATCAATGAAAAAAACTTTACACATCATGTTTTCTTGAGACACCAAAATATATAATTTCGTAAAAAGTACAAAATTCAGATACACTTACACAATTATTTGCTAATATCTAATAGATACTTATGATATTCTTGAATATTTGGCTTCTGGTAGGTCCCTTTTAAGTCTATAACAAAAGTCTGTTAGCATTCCTGGACCCCATTTCCCTTGATAACGCTTCTCCATTAATAAAATGTCTTGGTTCTCCCCTTGTTCGTCACTCACAGCACCCAAATTTGCCGAAGAGAAATCTAGATGAGAGTCCATCATATAGTTACACATTCAGCCACCATATTCACCACCTTATCTATCACCACAATACATATGTACATACTTACCTATAATACAATTCGACACCAAATTAATAAACATACGCACATAGCATCATAATTCGATACGACACTAATGTGGTAATGACATATGCATGCAAAACAATAGAATTTGATGTAAACAAACATCTAAGAAAGTTGAATCCTATTTGAGTGGACTCAATAATAAATAAGAACTAGCGCCATCGTTATGATATTTGATGCTTTGCTGACAGACATAAAAATAATCAAATGTCGAAAGTATGAAAGGCGTATAGAGTTCAAGTGCAGTTCAGTTCAATTCAGTGCAGCTCAGTTCGGTTTGTCTAGATAAGCGTGTTCACAAATACTAAATGTGTGTGATATCCAGGACTACAGAAAAATCTAAGGAACTGAAGATTACAGGACATCGTGCAATCCAAGGACTATAAGTAAGTCTAAGTTTCCTTGCAGCTCTTTAGTAAACCACGATTTGTTAGCATAAAAAAATACAAAGTCTTTTATTCAAATTAGAAGATAGACTTACACGCTAAGTCTATAACACAATAGTTTTTTTTTATGACCTTTTAAATTTCTTTAATTTTCCACACACATAACAAAAATTGTCCGGGTTGTTCAAACACTTTCGTGGCATATTCACGATCTAACTAATGTAAATAAAATGTAAATTAACAAACACAATAGTTACACAGTCGACTAAATGCAGTTATGTATGTAAACAAAGAAACGTACATGAGTTCAGAAATGAATATGTATCTGTCACAAGAAAACTGGGTGTGATAGAAACAAAACTGTTATATACTTTTAATGAAGGTACACCAAAATAAATAAAAATCATAAAAGAAAATTCATGTGACAAAAGCAGTGTTTGCCAGTGATATTAGTAAAATTGATTTTGACTTCGTTCCGAGAATATTAAGCCATCGTCAGCGTAGATAAGGCTGCCAACATTGCGGTTTGACGTTATTTAGTTGCTGAGTTGGTTAAAGGCTATAATAAATAACGTTGCTGGGAGAGGAGATCCTTGTGGTATGCCGTTATGAAGTGGGAAAATATTGGAGTTGAAGTTGCTAATATTTATGCCTTTATAAAATTATACATTTTGTTTCCAATTTTTGTAGTTCTTGTAGTACTTTATGGGCTCCGATTTTATCAAAAGCTTTTTCAAAGTCTAGTCTGAGGACGGATAAGTGGTTTTTCGCAGATATTATTCCAAGTAAAGTAGGGGGTCAATGAAATCAAGACCACTTTGAAAAGCGAACTGGTTGGGAGTTATTAATTTCTTTTCTTTAGCATAAACATTATTCTCTTTGAAATTATTTTTCCAGAACTTTTGCTATACAGGGAATCAAAGGAATTGGTTTGATGTCAGTGATGTAGGTATTTTCAGGTTTTTTCCAGTATTGAGGCAGTGCGCCTTCTTCTAATATGTTATTGTATAAAGTTCTCAATCTGACTTTTAAGGAGTGTGGGATGTTTTTAATAGGGGGTAAGAAATTTTGTCTTATCCAGGTTTCTTTCCGGACATTTTGCTGATGGTAAAATAAAATTCTTCAATTGTAATGGGAGATTCTATCAATGTAGCTTTAAACCACGGTGATGGGTTAGGGTAATTTTGGGAAACTACACCATTGGAAAGAGTAATAAAAAAATTGGAATTTTTAGAATTGTTTGACCATAATTTAGCAACATTTCCAGCGATTTTTTGGGGATAATAAATGAGAAGTATTGGAGATTAGTTAAAGTAGAATTTGTATTGAACTTGAAAGAGCTTTTGTGTCACTATATTTTTGAGTAGGTTTTATACTAGCTTTTCATTTTTCAAGGGATTTCATTTTTGCCGATTTATGTTGTCTCCTGAAATTGGAATTTGTTGTTTTGTATCGAATTAAATTTTCTGTTGTTTAATTATAGTTCAAAGTGACATCTTTGTGTTCCTTAGAACAGTTAATAGTTTAGTGGTAAATTTTTGTGTGTTTATTTGAGGAACGGGTAGATGATCGACAGAGCGTATAATTGTTTTTATATTCGATGCTTCTGCATTTATATTTTTTGATTGTGATAATCAGGAGCAGTATTTAAGCCAATTGGCTTTTTCTATAAATAATTTTGATCACGTTTTAATCGTATATTGCATCGGCGTAACAAAAGAAGTTATGAGTGGAAAGTGGTCGCTATTGTGAAGATCTTCTAAAGTGTATGTATAGAGTTTATGGGCTATGGATGCTGAACAACGGGTAATGTCTACATGAGTGAATGATTTGTGCGTAGTGAAGTTGGTGATCTATGTATCGTTAAGGACTCCTATATTTCTTGTAAGTATAACGTCCTCAATTATTTGACCACTTATGTTAGAGGAAGTGAATCACCATAGTGGACTCCAAGCATTGAAATACCCGATAATTAAAGTGGGTGGCGAAACAGCGTTTGAGATATTTATAAGATCACCTGCGTCAAACTTTAGATGCGGAGGGATATAGCATGAGATTATGGAAAATTTTAAACCATTGTTAACTTCTATCGCAATGACGGATATGTTTCATAATATTGATAYTATTTTATGTTTGATTTGTTTTTTAATAAATATGCCAATGCCTTGTTTAGATGATTTGTTTTATCGTAAATTATGAAAATCACCTATGTATTTATGAGGCGATAACGCTGTTTAGATTAACGGGTTGTGAGTTTCCTGTAATGCAATGATTTCTGCTGAGAAATCATTTATGACTAAATCTAAATCTGGGTAATTGTTGAATAAACCTTCCAAATTCCGTAGAAGAATTCTCATTACACAGTACAACAGCTAATCTGGGGGGTGAGAAATTCCAAGTCAGGGTGATGGTACTAGGTCAGTATAATAAAACCCTCAAAGGGTTTGGCGTTCGTGTGTGTCAGTTTTTTTTATGACCTTTTAAATTTTTTGTGCTTGGAATTTCTCACCCCCAGACAATAATCCCAAAAATGTTCCACAGTGTTATCTATCCTATGGTGGGGTTTTTGGTATGTAACAAAGACGGATGAATTATCGACTGCACTTGTTATTGGGAGAGAGTGCGTTGAATTTGTTAGGATCTATGGTTGTTTTATTTTCATTGTTTGTGCTATTTGTTTCAAGGTTAGGATTTGTTGAGTTTACTGGGGTTTTATTTTTGTTGCTTCGATGTTCATATATTATTCCACAGTTAGATGATGAAGATGAAGTAGGAGTAGAAGAGGAGATTTGCGCTCTACTTTGGATAGTTTGTGCGTTATTAGAAAGATCTATGTTTGTCGGATTGTTAAGTATGTTAGCGAATGAAGGAGATAAAGGTTTAAAAACATGAAGTTTTTGTCCTTTGAGAATATTTACTGCATCGCGAAATAAGTACTTATTATCTGTTTGAATTGTTCTTATTTTTTAAATTGAATAAACTTTGGACACAATTCACTTGAGGATACGTGTTCCGCAGAACAATTTGCACAGAGAAAGCGAGTGCACAGTGAGGGATTGTGTATAGGAAATGTATATGTGTCGCAGATAGAGCTCTTATTGGATAGTTTTTTGTATGGCCAAGAAGTTAGCAGTTTTTTCATCTCATTGGGTTTGGGTAGTAGGGTCTTAACTTGGTTGATACATCAATTTTCTCGGGCAAGTAGAAACGATCGAAAGTTAAATGATCCACGCCACTGGGGATGGGTTAACCATTTATATATTTTAGAGAAAATATTCTTCTTTCAAATTTTCAATTATTTCATTGTCTGGGGCTTGATTTAAACACGGAGCGTAGCTAGTTCCTTTTGAGGAGTTTAAATTTTTGTGGAGTTCAATTTTTACACTACAAATGAGGTGCTTTGTGCTGTGATTTCTTTTTCCGTTTTTAGGGCTTTATGAACAGCGAAGCATGAAAATTTATTTCAGGGTTTGTTTGTTTCACTTGAACTTGTTTTAGGTAAAGTAGGAATTCTTCCTTCGATAATACTCCACTTTGTGTTTTTCTTTTTTTTGGTTGGGGACTAGAAGAAAATAGGGCGAACATATTATTTTCTAAATTGGTCCCCCAAGGGGAAATATTTTCACGATTCTAGCTCAATATTGAATTTACTAACAATTTGAGGAATAGTTTAAAAACGCAACCAAGTATCACGAAATTGCTCGAAAATTGACCCCAAAACTGTCTTGAGTCTATGACTAAAACAAACAAATTTTTTGTTTAACTCCACGTGTGTTTTTGAGCAAATGCAAAATAGCACGCCACGTATACACGACTTACCGGCAGACAAAACCCAATCTCACGCGATAAAATATTTAAATGAAAAATAATTTTTTTTATAAAAACAAACAACACAAAATTTGTAAATTAATGAAATTGCTTACAATTGATATAAATAAAATTAATATTGAATATTAATTAAATCTACAAAATAAACGAAAACCAAATTGAAAACGTGATACAGTTTGTCGATATTGTGTAAAAGCTTTTGCAAAATTAAATATAAATAATTTGTTGATACTTAGTATATAACCAAAAAATAACAACAACAAATGAGGCAATATTTTGAGAAGATGACGTAACAGTAAACAAGCGGCAAATCAACAACGGAGACAATGAAAACTTTAGCAACAACAACAGAAAGTTAGTTGTAAGGAACTATGATATTTATTAATTACATTGGAAATAATTCATCTAGTATTAGATACGAAAACTGTGTTACTGTGAGTATTTTAATAATAATAATCATGAAACTTAAAATAAACACAAAACAAATTAAAGAAACAAGATTAATAATTACATATATGTATATCAAAGAAGTATAAAGAAAAAAGACAACAAGCTATATTTTATTTTTAAATCAAATATATTGGACAGTCAAGAAAGTCGTTCAGAAAAAGTACATTTATAGAGAAGGCTCATGGGGTTCAGTTTTCTATTAGTGGATTTCCCCACAAAAATACTATTAGCGGATTTCACCAATATTTAACATGAAGGGATCGAAAAGAGCAGAATTGAGCATTTTCATTATTAAATCAGAAAAGTTATGCTAATTTCAATGTCTACAAATGTACGCTTACAGATTCGCATATTTTCAATGCGCAAACGACTATCATTTGTAGATATTATGGAAGATAAGTATGTATTTAATATCAAAGCACATACGTATATACATATGTATGTACATATGTACAAATTTGATAGAATCATACGTAGGCTGTTCACGGTAAGGTGGTTGTCGGGTTATGTGGTTATTAGATTAAAAATAACCTCTATGCTCCGTGAACATCCTATATTGTATGGTTATTTGCTTATTTTTACACAAACAGCTGTTCATTGTTTACAGTTTAAGTTCAATGAAATTCCTAMTTATAAAATGACTAAACAAAGTTGAAAAACCAACATAATTGAATTTAAAATAAGTTCTGCTATTCAGGAAATGGACTTTATTGAAAGAATGTGTTTATTAAATAATCTTAATTTTAAGGCTTCAAAAAATTCTTTGTAAAAAATTTGCAGACATCTTGCGCCCTGAACAGTGTCACAATGCAATTGTAAACAAAAAACAGCTGTTAATAGCAGAATTTCCAAGAAGAAAATCTAAATGGAAATGCCATTCGCTTAATTTTATTTATTTTTTGCGCTGAAATTTAGTAAAATTCCAACGCCTTTCTAACACTAGAAATAAGCAAATAACCACATAATCTGTAAACGAGGGCCTAGGTTGGTCAAAGTTGGTTATTTGGTCGTACCGCAATTTGTTGTTGTTTACTGAATCACATAACCATACAACCCGATAACCACTTTATCGTGAACAGCTTCACGGATAATGTTTGTAAATTTGTCTACACTCAACTTTGTCTGTAAATGTATACACCCGACGACAAAGCGTCACAGAATTATGTTGTTGGTAGAAACTCCGAGCTGTGACGTAAAAAATAAACGAACGGCCGTCGATTGCCAACGCTTCCCTTGCCGCTGTACAGTTTCGCTAACAAACCAACGTAAATATATACATATGTTTGTTCGCAAATTTTTGCGAGCCGCCTAAAAATATTTCAGAATTACAAAATATTTTTTACATTCCTTGTCAAATACAGTCAATTCCGGTTATACATATGCCACAATCAAATATACAAATGTTTTTGGTTTGTTAAAAAAAATATATTATGATACATAAGCGACTGCGGATATTTAAACTAGTCATAATTCAAACAGTAATTTCTATGATATTTCTAAAAACAAATCGTAGATGCAGCAAGATATAATACGAGTTTAGGCTGTTAAAAGTGATGAGCGAGGGATTTAATTTTCATTTAAGCTTAGTACAGTGAAACTTCTATAATTTGCAAGGACCACAATTTAAATACGAGTTATGGAGTTTTTCAAGTTATCAAGTTATACAACTTATAGAGGCAACATACAGAATATACGAATTATAGAGTTTTTTTATTTATTTTTTCAATTTTACATACAAAACAAGAAATGATTGTACATATTTAAATTTTAAACCAAATATGTTATTCAATGAATATATTCAATGAATATATGTATGTATGTATTTTGAAAAATTGTACAAAAAACGGACATTATTTTGGCGTATTTTATCTAGGGCATTATCAATGTTTACAATGTCATTAAAAATAATGTCTTCTACATTTGATGCCATGAAAAAAAGACCCAAATTTTCAATTGAAGCTTTCGCAACCTTTGTGGAAACTGAGGGAATTTCAAATGTTTCATCGTTTTCAACGTCGATGTTTTCGAAACCCCGAATTTATCATCACTGATGCTTCCAGTAATCACCAACTCATCATTAACATGAATGTAGTCATCAAAGTTTACACGTGTTTCTGCAATTTGTGGAACACGAGCCCACTCTGCTATGTGAAGTACATCTTCGCTGATTACGACTACATTTTGATCCTTAACAAAACCGCAAGCTCGAAAACAGTTTTTAATAGTCGATTTACTGATATTTGTCCAGGCTTTATGAGCAATATTCATTGCATCATAAATCGAAATGGAATAATCTTTTTTTCCTCGATGCTTTCAAGTAGTTTAACAACACCTTCTTTACTGTACAACGTTTTAAAATTTTTGATTATGCCATTGTCGAGTGGCTGCAAAACTGAAGTGGTGTTAGGTGGGAGAAATTCAGTCTGCACATTGTTCAAAGGTTCCATTGCAGTGTGGGCGGTGCAATTATACATTATATCATAAAAAATATATTTAATTTATGATTTTTAGCTTTTGAAAGCGTCGCGAAAAGATGCTTGTAGGCAGGGCATGCTCGGGAAGATGTAATGGCGTCTGCTTTTATGAATGAATCGAATATGCTTTTTGAAAGTACGTTTGCGTTCATGAATAAAAATTTTGTTGTTGTGTAATTTACTATAAATTTTGACTTCGGCAATTTGGCTGCCATATTGATTTCTGATGCTATTTCAGACATATTGTTGTTTTTGTAGAACAATATTTGAAGTTTTCGCGGGCGACATATCATCTTTATATGTAGGTTTGTGTAGACATTACTTGTGTGGCAATGCCATACATACATGTGTATGCGCATATTATATTACTGATATATTATATTACTGATAAATGATAATATCTTGATTTGAAATTGACTTGTACTTACATATGTATGTACATATAATATGTACATATCCGCATAATAGATGCATATGAAAGTTTTAATGATAAAAGGTGTGATTTATATATATTATTGTTGTAATATATTAAGTTTTTTAGGAGCTTTTGATAATATATCACATATGTACATACATACATATATAGCAAATATATGCATAACCAAAACAAAAAATTAAATTCGGGGAAGTAGAAAAAAAGTTCCGGCTGTTCAAAAATGAGTAAAAGCAATGAAGAAATTCCGATCTGATAATTTGGAAACTTCGATTTACACTGATGGAATAATATCTCTAGTGGAATAATGGTAAAAAGTGGTCTACCAAAATGGTACATACTTATTAGTAAAAATATAAAAAAAAAAAAATATGTTGGAGTCAAATATTTACCTAATACTCGGGAAAAACATACGTCAGCTGGAGGAAAGCTGCGAAAAACTCACTAAGTCTTACAATACAATACAGCGAAACAAGATCGATTCTCTATTTAGAAGCCATATTTGCAAGGTTAGATTTTGTGTATGTGGATAGAAGGAAAAAACACGTAATTGACCAAGAAATGAAAGATTGAAGTCTTTAATAGAATGTTACAATGATGTCAATAATAAATTGATACTGTTAATTAATAAATCTATAATGTCGATGGGAACAAATTCCGAAATAACAAAACAATTAAATATTAAGAATCGCGAATGCTTAGAAAATGCATAACTGCTTTAAATTTTCCTCTAAACAATATACTTTTTACATTAAGGAATACCGATATACCTAATGCTCCTGCTAAAGTGCAAAAACGTCAGTCAAATCAAATGGGATCAAATTTTGTATTTATATTTATTTAAAAAGATTACACAAATTTAGTTCTAGAAGACATTATCAATATAACGAAATTTTCGAAATAATTTGAGGTATCCGCAAAGGAATACTAATTCAAGGCGTGGCTCAATCAATTCAAATAATTAATAACCCCAGGTCTATAAAAATAAATCATGCACAGGTTAGGAGTAACAGATATAATTGGCAAACCAATATCAACCCACAAATATATCAAAGAGACAAAATGAAAGTGAGAAAGTAAACACAAAGCCTCAACCAAAAGTTCAGAGAAAAATAATGTTGATGAGAGCAATTTTTTAGGGTAAACACTGATTTACCATATATTATAAAAATATATATGAAAACCGGTCAAATCAATATATTACAGGGCAGCCAGTTCATATACTATACACAAACTGGAACTTATAAAAAAAAAACACTTTAGTAATTCTTACCGGCCCGGTTTTATTTATTAACTATTATCATGCCACATGCTAAAAACAGTTTTCTCTGGGCTTCATTAAGGTACAACATATACTATCACCAATTATATGGAGCAAAGTGAGGCAGATGTTCGAAAATCTTGACCATAGTTATATGGAGGTTAAGTCAAAATTTTTCTCAAGTAAATCTTTTTAGGCTCAAAGACGTACTGTTATAACCTCCTCGATCCTTTTGTCCAGCATACTGGACATATTTCAAATGTCTGCACAAATGTATTTAAAGCATTAAATTTTTGCAGCAAGCTCTACTTATAATTTATACTAAAAAGCAAGATTTTTTTATTTTATTCTGACAATACTGTGAAATAAAGCACAATAAGTGTGGTCAGCTGAGTGAAAAAAAGGTTTTGCAAAGTGCAAATATATTTAAATTTTAAAAACAGTGAACAGTAAAAACTCGAAGATGTGTTTAGTTATATTGTTACAATCTAATTAAGAAATGTATGTAAAATTTTGACAAAAAGTTTATTATAATACAGTGTATCGTGACAGTGTATTTTTCAAACGTTCCTCCTGCTGAACATTTGTGTTAGTACAATTACAAGTAAAATTTCAGAAAAGCAGATTTTAGACCTGCTCGTGAACAGCGACAGACATTTTAGAAGAAGAGGAATCTGTCATACCCGATGTTCTACCACAAGCACAGGCCAAACGTTTAAAATGGATTTCAAAAAATTTTGCTAATTCTCGTCAATGCTCAAATGATGATGAATGGGACGTTGAAGATAGACAGATGTAGATTCGATGATAATTTTTGGAGCTTGGTTTCAGAAAAGGGCAATGTATACGCTCTTCAAACAACAACAGTTTAAAATCACCTCCTTCTGATACAACAGATGAATATATGCAAAAGAAAAAAAAATGTTAATGAAACCTCTGCCACCGTACGTTTGAGGAGAAATTATTATTTAAGTATTTGTGCTATTTCTGACAAAAACGAGTTTATGCGCTGTCGTAAAGAAGAGTGCAATAAAAACAAGTAAGGAAGGGCTAAGTTCG
>NW_017537487.1:68048-72107 GCF_001853355.1 Bactrocera latifrons | reverse complement strand
ACGCCTGAAATCTCGATTATCACTTTATCATGCGAGAGTATAAAATGTTCGGTGACACCCGAACTTAGCCCTTCCTTACTTGTTTAATTTAAAAACGTCTACTTTGAAGATTTAKCGTTTCTTTAATGGAATTTGAGGTAAAAATATATAATTAATGTTCTTGTAAAACACATTATAGGTTTTATTTAAGTTAGTTACAAGTGTCCAGCCGGCTGGACATGCATTATCTTAGAGTGCTGTTATCCTTTATGTCTTGAAAAAAACTTTTTATTTTGAAATGAACGTATGCAAAGGATGAAAAAAGTTTTGTTAACAAGTTTTAGCTCTTGGGTTGCGCTCAGGTCTGAGGAGGATAAGTAAATCACGTTCTGTAATTTTCATTGAGATAACTCAAATATTGGCCGATATGTCGTCACCTGGAAGGTCGAAAATCTTTATATTAGGCATAGGGCGGCTCACGGAAGTATTTATAATATATAATCTCATTTAAAAGTTCAAAAAATTTCAGTCAAAAGTTAACTATTGATACTCTCGTCCACTTATTGGGAACCTATCGTCTTGAACGGTTTTAGTTGGACTTCGAAAATTTTTGGTAAAAAGGTGGACTACTTAAAATAAATTTTTACTGCAAAGTTTGATTGCGTTATAGTGAAAGCCAGGTAGCTTGATGAATTTTTCTATGTTTGAATGTAGTGTTACAGATAACCATATTTCGAAATATATTGAAATCGTGGATGGGCAGCTCTCATAGGTGCGCTGCAAGCGCTCATAGAAGGCATCTTTGGTCACATTGTCCTTCTCTCCATCCTACTACGAATCCCACACCGAATTTGCGCTTCTTTATGTGACCACTGTAGTAAATGCCACAAGGAGCTACTCGGCGCTGTCCATGTCCCGTCCATCGCATTTCTTGGACTGCGGTGATGTCAGCCTTCCTTCTAACGAGGACATCAACCAGCTGGGCAGCAACACTTCCCAATTAAGGGACCGGACATTACAGGTGTWTGTCCTTAAATCGTTATCCTTAGTGCGCTTGTCGTGGCCGTCATCAAAAATTACTTTTCATTAGTAGAGTTTTTTTCGTTTCTGGACACTCCCAAGTAAATGGCGTACTTCACATAGCTCGATCCTTGAAGATAATATTTATATACTCTGTTTATTTCATTACCCACTTCCAAGTCCAATAGACATTTTGGTTGAATCTACTGACAACATGTTTTCCGTTAAATTTTTTTTTTAACTATTTGTGTAAACCCGGCTAGAGAGATCCGTTTTGTTAATGTGCAGGTGTGTGTTGGGTTATTCTGTGTGCTCTCATCGAGTGTATTGTGTTTTTATATGAATTTATTCGTGTTTGATGTGCTAGCTTAAGCGTAATTTTTATACTTTCTAACAAGCTTCTATAGAGTATAATAGTTTTAGCAGCAGCAAAGAAGACAGTGGACAGAATTTTTCTTTATAAATCTGTGGTTCTCGACCTTTGAACGGGCTAAATCAACAACACCTGCTGATACCAACTCCCCTTAAGCACTTCTTCATGCACCGTGAAAATTAGTAAAATCAGATGTTCACTATGTCCACTATAACAGTTGTGTTGACAACTTCCAAAAATTGTGATACATTGTTAAATAAATTTGCCACAAGCATTAAACCCGGCTTATCCTTAGATGAAATTCTATATCTTATGAACAACTAGACCACAACCAAATTCCGTGTTATCAGTGAAGTTATCAGAATAACACTATGCATAAGTAACTTCCCAATTAGTATTTTATATTACGCCCAAAACTTTTCATAGTGCAATAGACTATAACCTTTCAAGGTATTAGGGATTTTTTACAGGCAATATAGATCTAGTATTGAAATTAGGAGAAAATATTTTTTGCCATGTCTGCATTCCATTAAGCCAGAAATGTGTGATCAATACTTTTCATAGTCCCAATATTGCTAATATAAATCCTTTCGAACTTCCGTGTGCCTTTATATCGCATCTATCGGTCAACATGTAATAAATCTATGAATTTCAGAAAAATATATATATTCCTATAATATATGGATTTTCAAACATGCACTTGACTTTATTCCTTATATGTAAATTCATCAATCTCGGAGGTTTCAGAGAGCCTCTGTTTCTGATAAGAATATATAATATGACGTCATAGCAAAACTCAAAAAAATTGCGACAAACTATTTCTCAGCCCTTAAATTTCTTAAAGAAGATAATCTTATGCAAGAAAATGTATGAGAATTGTAAATAATTTCAAGCTTCTGGTTGGCTTATATCTTTACAAAATTAAGGTAAAGTATGGATATTGTTTCGCAACGTGTTCTATGTATACTCTGAACCAGGTATATTAAGTTTCCACAAAATTTCTAACACTGTGATCAGCGTGATGAGCTAAGTTGATTTGGCCATCTCTGCCTGTCTGTACGAAATCCAGTTCCATTTTTCACCAAAAACTGTTTTTTTGTCGGATAGTATATAGCTGCCCCACAAACTAACCGATCGAAATCAAGCGCTTGCATTGAAGCCGTTTTTTGTCGAAGTATCTTCACGAAGCTAACGTTTCTTTCTTGTCTTCTTTTGCCAACACCTGATGTTATTTTCTCAGTTTTAATCTCTGAGAGAGTATGAAATGTTTAACCGAACTTACTCGTTTTTTTATAATTATGTTTTTACGCATTCTCGTCATCAAATATTTACCAATTTTTTCAATAGGTCGTTCGATAAGAGAGAGCGTTGCTACTACCCAAATTTTTCTTGTTTTGTTAGAACGCTCTTCATATGAAATAACTGTCAATTCATTTTATGTTTACAAGCCATTTAGAGTCGCGGCGTCACAGTATTTTTTACAATGTAAAAAATTTAATATCGTGCATCGATAATATTCTAATTTTTGGAAGGTGTAGCACCAAAAGAAATTCACGAACGAATGTTAAAAGGATATAATGATTGTTGGCCTACAATTAGAACAGTAGAAAGATGCTGTTGCTGAATTTAAACGCGGTGATACAAGCCTTGAAGATGATCCATGTGAAGCAAGTCCAAAAATCGCATTAACACCAGAAATCATAGTCAAAATATAGCATATGGTTTTGAAAGATCGTCGATTGACTGAGGGAGGTTTGGTAGTGGAAATTTTGA
The DNA here is from genome assembly GCF_001853355.1 of Bactrocera latifrons. NCBI lineage: Eukaryota > Metazoa > Arthropoda > Insecta > Diptera > Tephritidae > Bactrocera > Bactrocera latifrons. The sequence goes on along the minus strand of NW_017537487.1, from coordinate 68,962 downwards.
GTTTTAGAAAGCTGCAGACTGGGTGCTGCATTCGCCAACAATGGAATAAAAACACATTCGAATGCGACTTCCCAGCAACATTTGGAGCATGTTTAAATGATAAAGGGGATTTTGTGCGTCGATCCATCACTATGGATGAGATTTTGATCTATCACCATGATCCTGAATCAAAACTAAAGAYTAAAGTGTGAACCTGGTTGATCGGCTTTGCAGCAAATTTCTGTCCGGAAATCGGTGAAGGAGAAGGAAACTGGGGCCATACAGTTTTTTAGGATGCGAGAGAAAGTTTGTTTGTGGATTACTTGCAAACTGGTAAAGCAATTATTTCTGAACATTATTGCAACCTTTTATTTTTTTTGTGAAATAAAAAAAAATTTTAACAATAATAAAAATGGCGTCCAAAAAAAACTATTTTAAAAGATGAATCCCGGTGACGTTGCTGATTTTGACTTTTAAAATTAAAAAAATTTCGAGGATTTACCTGAAAACAGATATTTAGATTGAAACAAAATCGAAGATCCTAAAATTAAAATTTGATCGTAGTTCCAGCGATAGATATTGATCTTATAAACACCATATTAAAATTTTAAGTGATTCGGATGGATAGTTTTTTTTTTCATCAACGGCACGCCGAAAAAAGTAGTTTCGTACAAAGCATTCATTGATCGAGCCCCTCGACCGCGCACTACCTGCTAAAACGGCTGTAGAAGCTAAAATAATGTGAATATCCTTCCAAAAATTTTACATTATACTCCTAAAGGAGTACTTTCGAACGATCTAAAAAAAAAGACGATTTTGTAAAAATTCTAGAACACCGGGACCCCTTAAATTTCAGTAATACATTCCACAGATTTACCGATGTATTCGTAGGTAAGCCTGGGGACTTAAAAATTCATAGTCATATAATATACATA
>NW_017537487.1:56128-67194 GCF_001853355.1 Bactrocera latifrons | reverse complement strand
AACTATAATACTCTCTTTAGCAACTTTGTTGTGAGAGTATAAAAAGATGATTTTAAAGAATAATTTATGTTACAGTAGGGCTAGGTGTTGTTGTAGTCCATTTTTTACACCGTAACATAAGAATTTTGGAGCACATTGCGAAATTTGGTTGATAGAGTAGTTCCTGAGGATTACACAGTCCTCAACGATTACCTCAGATGCTTTATTCAACAAGTTTTCGCTCTAAGTAGTTTCCAAGATAATCGTTTCTTACTGCGATGCTCTGTACCAAATTATAGTTTTGTGTTATAATTTGCGGTTTCGTTATAATACGAGTATTCTATATATTTTTCATAAAAAAATTTTGTAGGCGTAGCAATGATTCGATTCTGCTCATTTGCAAAACCAACTTATGGAGCATATGTACCAAGTTTCAACGCGATATCTCAATTTTACTGAAATTATGTCTTCAACGCAACATACATACGCGTAAACCAAACAGTGAAGGCACAATCAACTAATAGGAGAAGAGTTTTTCAGAAAAGAAAAAGTGAACAACCCTATACATATGTAGTAATACTCATTTATTGCAACATTTATTTACATACTTGAAATGCTGCATTACCTAAATACTTATTTCTTAATTTATGCTTGATATGATTTGCTTGTGTTTCTGTCCGGGATTATACGTTATAGCTTTTCTTGTCTTAAGTTATATTCAGTTTAGTTGTCACTATATATTTCTTAAAAGTGTCGCAATCAAACCTGAAATTGACATGAAATACCAAGGTATTTCTCTGTTTCATTGTCGATTATGTACCTAGATTGTAGGGTCAAATATTTTGCATATCTTATTGAGTGTCCTCGTCGCATTGTCACAGAGGTTGTCAATCAAAGTGGCCGCGAAAGAGCGAAAAGCATGCTTATTCACTAGGGAATTAATGGTGTACATTGTTGAAAGGATTAAACGATATTTGTGGATATTGTGATTTCTCTGTGTATTGTATATATGAACATATTTATATGCATACGTATGTATACATTTAAGTGACTTTTGAAAAGGTGGATTGAGTGAATGCACAAATATATGCTATATTTGCTATACATATTACTTGAAGCATCCCTGTTGTACCACCAGTGGCAATTCTGGACTGTACAGTTCTGAGTACATTGCCTAAAAGTAACTAGTGAACCTTCCTTCCATTCCAGTATTTCAGTAGTTTACGGTGGAAAATTAGAAAAAAAAATATAAAAACAAGTAAGGAAGGGCTAAAGTCGGGTGTCACCGAACATTTTATACTCTCGCATGATAAAATGGTAATCGAGATTTCAGGCGTGGTTGTGAACCGATTTCACCCATATTTCGTACATATTTCGTAAAATATTATATACCGAATTTCATTGATATCGGTCGAGTAGTTCCTGAGATATGGTTTTTGATTCATAAGTGGGCGACGCCACGCCCATTTTAAATTTAAARAAAAGCCTGGRTGYAGCTTCCYTCTGMCATTTCTTCCGTAAAATTTAGTGTTTCTGAMGTTTTTTGTTAGTCGGTTAACGCACTTTTAGTGATTTTYAACATAACCTTTGTATGGGAGGTGGGCGTGGTTATTATCCGATTTCTTCCATTTTTGAACTGTATATGGATATGCCTGAARRAAACGACTCTATAGAGTTTGGTTGATATATCTATAGCAGTTTATGAGATATGTACAAAAAACTTAGTAGGGGGCAGGTCCACACCCACTTTTCGAAACAAATTACGTCCAAATATGTCCCTCTCTAATGCAATCCTTTGAGCCAAATTTAACTTTAATATCTTTAGTTATGGCTTAGTTATGACACTTTATAAGTTTTCGGTTTTCGCCATTTTGTGGGCGTGGCAGTAGGCCAATTTTGCCCATCTTCGAACTTAACGTTCCTATGGAGCCTAGAAATACGTGTACCAAGTTTCATCATGATATCTCAGTTTTTACTCAAGTTACAGCTTGCACATTCGGACGGACAGACAGACATCCGGATTTCAACTCTACTTGTCACCCTGATCACTTTGGTATATATAACCCTATATCTATTTCTTTTAATTTTATGACTTACAAACAACCGTTATGTGAACAAAACTGTAATACTCTCTTTAGCAACTTTGTTGCGAGAGTATAAATATGGGAAAAATGCGGAACCTGGCTCTGTGTTATAAAAAATTACATAATTATAGATTTATCTGCATTAATGGCTACTCTCTTTCTTTATAGAAAATGTTATAAACTCTGCTAGACGCTAGAAATTTCTGAAATGTTTTTGGCACAAAAATAATAATTTTTAGCAAGCGAGAATATTAAAATTATGTTTACATTGAAGCGGGAATTATCAATATCGGATAGACATTGGTCAAGTTATAAAATAATTGGGTTACTAGGCGAATATTATAAAATATGATGCACAAAAGGTGTTGTTATTTAATAAACGACGATTGGTGTACACGAAGGTAAGTATTGAATTATAACTTGTCGCAAGTGATCACAGAGCTAGTTAAAGTTGTCAATGTTTCTAATTTTTGTGTGAAATTTTGGTAAACTGTGAAGTAGTCAGTGGTGGTTACCGGTGGTAGCTGAACTCATTAGTTCCTCACTGATAAGCCTTTCCAGCGGGTTTTAGCTCATATACATTTGTATATGTAGTAATACATACTATGTATGTATGTATATAAAGTGGTGATTTAAGTCGCCATGCTTGCATTTGTATGTGTAATTTATGCACGCTGCAGCAATAGGAACGGCAGCAGTGAATCTGTACATTGAATACGTTGTGACGTGAACTCTACAACATTGTCCATTGCCATCGTTTAGTGCTGACATCCAGACAATAGACTGTTGGAGCAAAGCGCTGAAATTGACAAGCGTCCAGCGTACTATTGTTTTTGTTTGCTTCTCAGCGTATACACATCATGCCGATTGTAGTGACATGTGGCTGAACGGACTTCGCAATTCGTTGTATCGAAACGTTATTTCAATCCGTTCAATTCTTTCAATCGTCGACCGGTTGTCACAGGACAGACTACGAATGTCGGTGGATAACAAGTTGACGTACTTTGATTGATGGTGATTTAACGATATGTTAAGCAATCAATAGCAGATTTTGTCAACAACATTACCGACGAAAGGAGACCAGATAATAACCTGAACGTAGTAACAGCAAAGCCGACACAGAAACTGAATATTGTTTTGCTCGCTGATTGCTGGCTGTTACTTTGACAGTTGGTAACAATAGGGACACCGAGGGTGGCATGTATTTATGTATGTATGCTTTTGTGTAGCTACACATGTAGTGGTCATGATATGCACTTAATGCTAATGTCAATTTTGATGCACATGGTTGCGTGTAAGCTTTTAAATATTTTATGGTCAAATTGCTGACGCTTCACCCGTCACATTCCAATAACGTGTATATGCATATATATGTACATTCACACATATAATATATGCGAGCTTATACTATAAGTGTACACGTGAACGTTTAAATATAAACGTAAATTATAGTAATCCATTGAACGATTGCCAACTTATTTAACTCTTGCTATTTGATTATAAATCATCAAGCATCATCCATTTTTTCGCTTTTGCGCATTCAGGTATATGTATTTATATCTACCATATTAAGGTGGTGTAAAATATTTCGGTTTTGTGGCAAAAATACCACTTCGAAAATATTTATAATATTATTTACAAAATTATAAATATGTTAATTAGAATTAATTAAGTAGAAAATACGAGTAAGTTACAACAGAATGAAAGCTAGTATATAATATACCCAAATTATCATCGCTCCGATATGTGCAAAAATCATGGTAAAAGTAAAAACAACTCCGCAATTTTAATATTAGTTGTAATTATAAACTACAAAAATATTCATTCATTATTTAAAGATAATTTTACGATTTAAAAGTTTCGTTTAAAAATTGTTTGTCTTAACTTACCGTTCTGTTAAAACTCGCCAATTTTCAACTTATTGTAAATTGCTTTAACCTTGACTATATTTGATAATAAGGCATTATTACAAATATCCAAAACAGTTACGAAAATTCAAACAGCCTTGAAAGAGAATTGTCTGTAGATCTATGCAGAGCTTTTGCACCCAAATATAGAAATATAATATTAAAAAAAAAAGACAAAAAAACATACAATGGCTGAAGTTCAGTAGGTTGTCCAAAGGAATTTCTACATTAATTAAAACAGTTTTTTATTACTTGAATCAAAAGTTTTTTTTTTAAGCTATTGCATAGCTTTTATCGCGGGCCACGGGGACCGAATCCAGAAATTCCGTAACGAAAAAACCTCACGCTTTGTCTGTATGTTTACGAAAGCAAATGCGAGCCATATACATATGTATGTATGTACACACATTCACAATAACAAGTGTCGCACGTTTTTTATTGTGTAATAATTGTATAATGCAAATATGCATATTTCATGAAGGTCATCAATTTTCTTCTTCACTTTTTAATAGTCGAAATAAATATAATGTATTTGAAATATTAATTTATTTAAAAATAAAAAATATATTAAAGAAAAATAAAATTAAAATAGCGTTTACTACGCTCAAAAAGTGTAACTTATTGCCGCCGTTCAAGATCGCTAATAAAAATTTAAAACAATGAAAATCAAAGAAAATGCGAATTTTAAATATATATCATGAAACGTTTTGTGATTTGATGCATAATGAAATTAATATTCTATTACAAATGATTAAAAACATTTATTAATTGAGAACTAAAAGGCTTAATTCACCTTATTAAGTATTGAAATATCGAAAGTCAGTTGTTTTACTATACCATAAAATCATAAAAATGGCATTAAATAGTTTCGCCATATATTAAAAGCCCAATGTATAATAATTTCCAATGGAAATAAATGTTGGGAATGTTAATTTAAAATGTCCAAAAATTCTTATTTGGTGCGTTCTGGCCATAATGGAAAATGTTATAAAAAACGCTTATTTTGAGGTGCTCTCACACTGGAATAAGTTGGGCATCCCATTATCCCTGGTGAATGATTGGCCAACACCGCTTCTACTGCCCGCTTACCATAGAATTTCCAACGATTTGGAGTTTTCCCCGTAGAAACGAATCAGCAGATTGCCCTCTCACAACGTAGGGTTGTAAATCTCGATATACTGTAGTAATTATAAAAAATGTCTTCAATATGTTCGAAATTTTCTTAAATCAACTCAAAATCAGAGTCGAATGCTATTATTAAAAAATATATAAACTATTTTTAATAGTTTGATTTCAGTTTTGATATTTTATATTACGAAAAATTATAATTGAAAAGTTAGATGTGTACAAAACTACATATGCGAATTGAGTAATGGCAACATTGTTCAAGCAAATTGATTTTTTTCACAACTCTTTTGCCCTTCCCTCCGTAAACTAATATTCCCCTCATCAAGCCCTCGTGCGCACTTTGCTAACTTTGCGGGCTAAAAATGTGCCCATCCCTGTGCTATGCAATAGCTTTACCGCGGCAGTCCCCGAGTGCCACACGTCTTTTTTTTTGTAAAGAATTGAATGATATTTAAATTATTTCTTATGTGTGTTAAATATTTAGAAATATATTGAATTAATTCATTCAATTGGTAATAAGGTGGAACAAATGAATTATTATTCAATAGTATATATATATATTTTTCCCGTAGTTCCTAGTTGGAACATAAGGCCTCTGAAAATTCTATAGTAATGCAATCAATTTCAAATATTRATATTTTTTGAAGTTGTCGAAATCGGGCTTTCTTTGTTTGATGTAAGGTCCGAGGCACATAGTGACAGTTCCTTGACAGTAATGTATATTTTTGTACATCGCACTTTGCAAACTTTTATGTTTGTATGCAAATTGAAGAATAACAATCAGCGATTGTTGTACGTTGATTTCTCGTGGTAGCTTTGAGTGACAGTTGACAAGTTGTGTGACTTCACCACCGGGTGACAGAAATGTCTTAATTTGTACCGATAGGGAATATAGCATCAGCATGAGTTTGTGGAAGACAATTGTTGGAATTTATGGAAATCAAGGCAATTTAAACTTACAAATGTGCGTATGCCCCTTATATTAACCTTAAATTCTCTTTATTTTTCAGAAATGAATTATTTGGTGTTACGTGTGGAGAATATATGTATGTAGTAACTATTGATAATTGACGGTAAAAATAAGATTGTACATGGATAAGCAATAATAGGTTTATTTGATTGGTCATAAAAATAGTGGCAGCAAGTTTGATGTTTAGTGAATGAAATTAATACTAGCCAAAATTGGCCGTCTAGATCTCCACATTTAGCAAATATGGTAGCAATCTTTTAATTAAGTTATAGTTATTATACTCATTGCAATCATTTGCCAAGAGTATAATAGTTTTGTTTTAAAGTGGGGATTCACAAGTTGTCACAAAGCATCGTAAAATTATAAAGTCGTAATTTTGTACATTAGTTTACAACATTTATTGTTGGATTGCTTACAAAAATAAGTTTACGCAAATACAACTCTGAGGCTACAGGATGTGTCCTTAAGATGTGCCCTTAGAGATGCTATGATAAAGGATCCGTAGACAGTAATTTTCACTCTTTACAGATCGTTGTAACTGATTAGCAAATTTCTTTCAGTTTTCTATTTTTGCGAGTTTTGGCTAAAATTAGCTGTTTAAAATTATGTATATACATTGGTAAAACAAAATGAATAATAAATACAGTTTAGAAAAGCGGGTGAATTTCAACCCAAAAAGAAAGTGGCGATTGTAAAAGAAGAAATCATTGGTTAATGGAAGAAAAGAAAAAAAAGGATATTGAAGTATATTTATTAAATAAAATATATTTAAGCAGTAATTTATTAAAATTTAAATTATGGAATTCGCCGTCACAAATTCATTATAGACGAATTGCGAATCGGAACAACATTGCCGTCGACTGGAAGGTGACACGATCGAAGGTTCAGCATATGGGAAAGCTTAAGMGTGGGGGGCTCAACGGCTACAGGGAGTATGGAATGCGAAACCATAAAATTTAAGATTCCAGTTTGTAATTAAAACTGCAATTACATTAATTTCATGAGTATAGAAGCAAAGTAAATATAAAGTATTGAAACCAATTGCGAATTTTTGCATATGYTTGAAACCATAAAAATTAGTAAATCGAATCAGAAATTCTGAATTTTTTTTATATAAATGTCATTAATTTTTCTGCAGTTATTTAAAATAACTATACATTCTTACATCTGTTACTTTACTTGAAATGTGTACTTTTTATTAAATTTTTGACAGCAGAGTTAGCAGTAACCCACAATGAAAGAAAAAGTTTTACGTAAGCGAATCTAAAAACAAGTTTTAAGGAGGAGAATTTGAAGTTTAAACAAAGGGTGGTGCCACTAATATTTTCTAGGAAAAAAATTATGATGGGAATTCCCTAATCCATCAGAATCCATTAAATACCTGCTGTTAACATTTTTAAGGCCAAATTTATGGTAACTCCATGATCTAATATTAAGTATTCATATTTTTCCAAAAAATTACTTTGAGGCTTAAAGAGACTGCTACGAACAAAGCGTGTCATCCGAGCACGAGCTATACGGTCTCTTCCCCTTTCCTCGCCGTCTTCTCGCCTTTAAAAAACCGGTTTGGACGTAGCACATTTTTATTTATCTRAGGAATCCATTATTTCTTTTTTCAATTTAATATTCACAAAAAAAATTACCAAATTAAGAATAAAATATACATATGTATCTCATTCAGTCTACTGTACGTAAAATCGAACAGCGCTGGTCGAATTCACCTTTAAACTTTTTTAATTGTTCATATCGAATAATATTTAAATAAAAAATACATATGTATGTCCAATGCTTTCTATGTCTAATAATAGTTTAGACTCGTGTCTGTGATACATATACTTAATACATAAGAATAGTAATAAGCACACTTGTATTACGTACATAATTTCAGTATTAGTATGCCGACTGCCACCGGAATGAAGGCAAGAGGATTAAAATTACAACCACACAAACCGAGTTTGCGGTTTCTGCTTTTATTAACTCATGCTTTTCTTTCGTCTATGCAGCAGGGAAAAATGAAGAAAATCTGAAGTTAGTTTAATTAGATTCGTTTAAAAGCTGATGGATATTCTACACACGTGTGCGATACTGGTGTCGTCGTTGCAGAAGAGTAAGACTAAGCGGTACACTCCTAGTCTGTATTTGATTAAATTGTTCGCATTATAAATTAAGAGTAAGTACAACGGAATATGCCCCGTCGAGAAAATTTTACATTAGGAAGTCATTGTGTAATAGTTAGATACTTATGTACAAACTATTTATATTTGAATACTTGTAGTGTGTACAAATTTCAAATTTTCAATTAATAAATATATTTATATTTAAGAAACACCACTCGTCACCAACTTGGATAGATATAAATATTTTGGTCCACGTTCATCACCAGGTACGTATAGACATTCCTCTTGTGCGGGCTTATTACAACAACAATAACGTAACAAGCAACTGGACAACTGATACCTGAAAGTCTTAACTTATTAAGCACTGTCTCATTACACATTGAACTTCTTGTCCGGTGTGCTTGACATTTACTGTTCTAATGTTACAAACGAAACCGCAACGTAAGTGCAGTAGACTTTATAATGCATAAGGAAATAGGCTTTTTAGAGTACAAAGTGAATAACTGCTGTCCGACAGCACAATATACTCGTACAGGCAAAGACTCGCATAACCCATACGGCATTTTGACTTCACAATTTTCGTGTCAGAGAAACGGACATACCCATGGATATTTATTACTGTCTTTTTCGGTGAGTCATCTAATGTTTTATATTTTTATTCTAATTGGTGTCTTATGGGAAGTCTAGTCTAGTACGATTTGGCCCATTTGAAAGATATGGCCCAAAGAATATTCTTTTACAAACTAATTATCTAATTTTTAAATTTATTCACATATTGGGCTGCAGTATTATCTTCAACTTAGAATAAACATTTAATGTTTCACAATTAGCTATTTTTTAACCCAGTTTTTCTACTAATTAAAATTATTATCGGAAAGTCTTCCCACTTTTAAATTTTAAGATTTCGTTGCTTAATTTGGTTATTTATTTCGCATTAATATATTTTTTAATGGCAATGGTTCGATTTTGTCCGTATGCAATACTAACCTCATCAAAATGTGAAAGACTACAATATCATGTTACTTTAACCGAATGTTGAAAATGTGGTTTATGCCAACTACTTTGGGAATAAAAGTGGCATGTTAGCTATATCAGATGCTCTTTTTATATGAAATGGTCTTTAGTATTGTTACTTTATATATCTATTTAAAGGCGTGTGGGTTCTGCATCCATGATAAAAATTAAACGTCTTTTTTGTACGTCAGCACATTACGAACGAACCATAGCATGGAAAGACGTAAAAATTTACACGGGCATTCCTTTAGTCATGGAGAAGGTTATAACGGTAGCCTTTTTTGCCAAATTACCCTCGATTTCGCAATTTGTGTCTATATTCATAAATTAAGAACGGCTGAACCGATTTGACTGAAAATTGGTGACGAGGTAATCTCGGGACGGGCAAAAGCTTCTTTCCATCGTTTTGTGTTAAAAGCAGAATCTGGTGCAAATTGTCTTGTATAAAAGGTTTATGTTTCAGGCAAAGTGCTGTAACAACTCAACAATAATTTCATTGCCCTTTGATGTGATCGATACTGTCAACACGTTCATCATGGACGACAGTGGTTGAACATATCGTATATAAGTCCACAAAACGCAATTATCCGAAAACCTATAAAGTGCCATACCTAAGCAGTAAATTAAAATATAACACTGTATGTTGGCACAGCGGTTCGCAATAGAACGGAGCATCTGTATGCAATTATGAGAAAGTGGTTGGGGCTCCGCCCTGTAATAAGTTGAAGGTATGTACCTTAACAACTAGAACAACCAACTTTACTTATAGCAAATATTAATACAACTCTAACTGACAGAGCGAAAATGGATTAAATCGGAGAATTGACTTGGGTTGACTTTTGATCGAAAATATGGGTCAATGTGTGAGATAGAAATTCTGATCGAACTCTTTTCCTGCAGTAGTAGTTCTGTATATCCAAAATGGGTTTAATCTTGTCAATATTTCCCTCAACCCCCATATACTTAATATAAAGATTTTCGGATTTCCTGATGATTTTATTCTGCATATATCTTCCACTTTTTGAGTTATCTCAATGAAAATTTATCAAAACGTATTTGACCCATAACAGTATATCATTGTGCCTAAAATGAATACAATTGGGCGAAAACTTTACCTAGCCTCAATATGACCAGTACCAGGATTTTTGAACATCCGGCTGATTTTGGTTTTTCTAACAAATCTTATGCCGAATATGTACGTACATAGGTCAGTGTATAAGTTATATATGGTGTATGTATACGAGTGCATATATTACATAAATTTGCTTAGATTGCAATCAGAGAACGGATAATATAGAGAAGGTTCAACTACGGACAAGCGTGTGAACTGTCAAGAGCCATGCATTTTCTATTAGTGGATTTCACCAGTTTTGGCTCGGCAGGAGGAACTTTAACAGAAATGAGTGAACAGAGCTGATAATTCAATGAGAATTATGCTCTGAAATATACATTTCTTTTACAGGAGCCTGTTGGCCTTTTGGCTTATATTTTTATACGTTTACATGCTATCATATCAATTGACATGAATATGATTTTGCGAATTTTTATGAATTTATGCAAAATTGATAACATTACCTTTAATTTGTGCAATTTTAAAAGCAATATTTGTAGTTAATGGGCATATTAAATATTTCTTACCTTTGATAATTTAATATAATTTGATATGTGTTATATTATCATAATATCATAAAAAAACGTAATATATTACAACAAAAATACATATATATAAATCACACCTTTTATCATTTAAAACTTTCATACGCATCTATCCTGCTGATATGTACATATGTCAGTACAAATCAAGTTATTAAAATTTATCAGTAATATAAAAAGSGCGCGCTTCTCTATATTTACGTACACACATATC
>NW_017537487.1:45672-47116 GCF_001853355.1 Bactrocera latifrons | reverse complement strand
TATTTAAGTATTTGGTATTTTTATGAGTAAATTGCATTATTGTTTATTGGTTTAAATTATTTTTTTTTGCAGCAGAACACATTCCTGTTGCATATTTCTTGTTAATGTGAAAATAAACAGTTATTTAAATGTAACATATCGTTGTCTCGAAACTGTTTTCACAATTCAGAGAAATTCAAAAAAAAAAATACCAGGCAATTAACGGGAAACTATGTGCTTGCACATTGTTTGATTGTCGCTGCTCTTAGAGTTGATGCAGCATTTCGTTACATTTAATTCGCGTAGTTGGCGACACAGGATCCGTTAGATAACGTTTTAGTAATAATGCCGGGTAATCGTACAAGTGATAATATAATACAGTTAGTTTATTATAATTTTCATAAAGGTAAATCAGCTAAAGAATTGGCTGAAATGTTTTCTCAAATTTTAAGACAGTGTACAACATTATATATCGCGCAGAAAAAGAAAATCGGTTAGAATTAAAACAACCCAGTGGCAGGCCAAAAAAGCTTACATCAAGGATGGAAAGGTTAATCATCAAATAAATTGACAATAAACCACAGTGCAGCCTTAGAATGTTGGCTGCAGATTTAAAGGAACGCAATATTGTGCAAGTAGGCCATGAAACCGTGCGAAGAATTCTCTTAAAACGCAGATATTGTTCAAGAAGTGCAAAAAAAAACACCATTGCTATCACAAATTAACGTTGGAAAAGGACTTTATTTTGCTTTAACTCACATTTCACATCCAATGGAATACTGGGACGATGTAGTATTTTATGATGAGACGAAAATAATGCTATACTACCACGATGGACCTCAAAGAGTTTGGAGGAAGCCGCTGACAGCCCTACAAAACAAGAACATTATTCCGACAGTAAAATTTGGAAAGCTGAGTGTTATGGTGTGGGGTTGTACTTGTAGCAAAGGTGTTGGTGAAATACGAATAATTGAAGATAATATGACAAAGGAAATATATTTAGACATTTTACGTAGCAATTTAAAAAGAAGTGTGCAAAAACTTGGGCTAGTGGATCCAAACAATCCCAATAAATTGAATTACAAATTATATCAAGACAATGATCCCAAACACAAGTCTTATATATGCAGGACTTGGTTGCTATATAATTGCTCAAAAGTGCTAGATACTCCTGCGCAAAGCCCAGACATTAATCCCATAGAAAACTTATGGGCATATTTGAAAAAAAAAGTGGCAAAACGGTGCCCTACAAACAAAAGCACTCTAAGGGAGAAGATTACACAGGAATATGACATAAAAAAGCTGATTTCAACGATGCCACGGAGGCTACAATGTGTAGTAGACGCTGCAGGTGGTCACACCAAATATTAACATAAAAATGTTCGCCTGTACTGATTGGAACTTAAATTGTGGTGAAATGTGAAAAGTATTTTGAGACAGTACAGAATAAGATATTTTTTGTTTT
>NW_017537487.1:39818-45002 GCF_001853355.1 Bactrocera latifrons | reverse complement strand
ATCGACACACCCTGAACCTTCCCTATATTATACGTTCTCTGCACCAAGTTCTCATAAGTCAAACGTTGTTAGGTAAATTTAATCCTTGAGCAATCTCTCGCCTTGTTAATTCTACCCTTTTTATAGCAAAACAGTACTGCCGAAAATGAGGTTTTCGATGTTCTATCTTCGATAGAGCACCAAACAAGAACTGTTGGAAAAAATCTAAAGAAAATTTTTTACAAACAGTTCTTACTACGCCATCTGTTCAAATATGAACCGATAAATACTTTATGGATATAACTTGTATATAGTATAATAACTGAAATATTTGTTGTTAACTTTTAAATGGAAATCTATGATCGTTATGAGGAGTTTATTTAAGAGTTTTTATCTTCAAATGTATAGTATAATAAATTAAACTCAATAATTCTTAACGGTTATATGTATTTATGTTCAGAGAAGCTGAGGTGTAGTATGTTTTTCGAACCTTACATTGCATTCATGCATATTAAATACATGTATTAAAGAACAATGGGAAAAATAATGCTTACCTTTTTTAAGAAGATTTGATACATGTGGATTACGTATTTTTGTGCTAAGTGATGAACAATTCCAACGTTGCCACAGAAACTATTATTAGCATAAGTGAATTAACTTTTTAAATATTAGGAACTTTTTGTACCTGTAATTGGCATTCACGAATTGCCATGTCTAGACCTTCGAGAGCTGCTGTTGCCACATCACCAGCTTTGTAGCAAAGTTCAAGTTGGTCTTTAGTTAAACCTGCTACCGATCGACAAGTCGCGCGTCCATCAGGTAAACAATGACACCTAAGCCATAAAACAAATTATTAAATATTACAAGATGATTTTTCTGATATACTTGTCGAGTAATGAAATTAAATAGTAACAAGTAAGGAAGTGTAAAGTTCGGATGCAACCGAACATATTATGCTCTTGCAACTCACAAAAAGATTTTTATGGCGTAAAACGACAGCCTGGTAATCGAAATCCAAGCAATTTTACATTAGGTTGTCAAAAATTTTCAATTGTTCATAAACTTTTTTTTGATGACTCATGCTTAGGTCTTGACCGATGCTACGGCTGCTACTATGCCGCTCTCTTTCGACTAATTCAGCGATTTTGTCGCAATCTTCGACGACAGGCCTTCCGGAGCGTGGCGCATCTTCGCACCTTTAGAACCACCAGAACGGAAACGTTGAAACCATCGTTGTGCGATGGAAATGGAAACTGTATCGGGTCCATAAACTGCACAAATTTTATTGGCGGCTTGAGATGCATTTTTGCCTTTATCGTAGTAGTACTACTGTAAAATATGCCGTATTTTCTCTTTATTTTGCTCCATGTTTGGGACGCCGTAACTCACAAACGACTTAAAAGAAACGACAATCAATTAAACTTTTTTGACAACCTAATATATACGTGTACTATGACCCCTATTCTGTGCACTTGTCAAGAATTTGGTATTCTGCGTCTAAAATAAAAAGCTATTTTCTTTATAAGTTGGTAAGATGTCAAATGCCCTTGACAGCAGTGCTCGCTATGAATTAAATATCTGATTGTGCATCTTCTTGTGAAAATGGAAGATATTTTACTTTTGTTTTTATTGTTAAACGAGGATGAAAATTGTGAGAATAGGAATCGCGCGCGGCATTTAAAATGTTTACGCGACGATAGCAGTCCATTTTCTTTGATCGAGAATACCTTTGTGCAAAATTTTCGATTAACTCGTCAAACTTGCTGCCACCTAATTGATGAACTGGCCCCACATGATAATCAGAAAACGTCACTACCTTTAACTGTAAGGGTTATAACAGCTTTGAACTTTTTGGACACGGCTCATACCAGATATGTGGAGGTAACAACGTCAACTTGCCCATGAGTCAGTCGTCCCTTTCGAGAAGTGTGCGAGCTGTAGCAAAACTTATTGTGAAGGTGAAGAGAGGAGAAATAAAGTTTCCCAGTTCAACAGAGGAAGAAACTTTTATAAAAACGGGGCAAGTGTTATTGTAATATAAGTAATAATATGCTAATTTAAGCATATTTATTTGAAATATATTCCAGATTTTTTAGAAAATTTGGAATAAAAAGCACTATAGGAGCAATTGACTGCACGCATATTGCTATCATTGCTCCACCATCAAATAATATCGGACGCCCTCTTAATTTAGGTTTGCGATCACCGTTTATGTTTTACATTTGTAAATGCCAAATTTCCGGGTGCAACACATGACTCTGGAATTTGGGCAACTTCTGACCTACGAGAACATCTCATTCGTCAGCATACTAATACATCTGAACACCTAATACCCATAAAGAGCAAAAATACAACAATTTACATGCTTCTGCAAGAAACTGAATAGAGAGAGCATTTGGTGTTTTAAAATCTCGCTTCAGATGTTTGTTGAAGCACCGAGTTCTACATTATTCACACGAAACTTCCGCTTTGTTTGTTAGTATTTGCGTTATATTGCATAATATAATGATGAAAGCAGGCATTATGTTGAACGAAATAGATGACGGGGTTGCAGAAGATTTAGATACTCCAATTAATGATTATAACTCTCCACAGTACATGCGCGAAAGTGAAAGATCAAGATATATATCAACTCTTTAGTTATATACAGACACCAAGCCATATATGTACATATATAAATATCGTCACAATTCGACTTTCGAAATACACTACTTATTTGCATTATTTGTTTATTTATTATCCTTTTTGTTAAAAGAAAACAAATTGAGATTTGTATTTCATTTATTTTTATGCAAAAACAAAAAAAACTTATTTAATTCCATAAATATTAATTAAATAAAAGTATTACGCATAAGTTAGTTTAAATTTAATTACACTTTAGAAATTGGTTTACATTATTAGTATACGATTTTATTAGCTCCGTTATAGAATTAGTTAGGCCTTGAATGGCCTGTATCATTTCGCGATGCTCCCGTCGCCTCTCCTCTTCAGCAGCATTCCTTTTTGGTATGTCAGCTATTAAAGTGCTGATGAGCTTATTTCGCGCACTTCGTGTTAGCACCGAAGTTGAAGCATCCTTAAAGGAAAAAGCGTAATAAGAAATTACAAAAAAAATTTATATATTTTGTAATTATATCATAATGAAAACTTACCTGGTTTTCCAAGCTAAGATATGTAGTTGGTGTCGATGGACTYGSTGGATGGTGTTCGGGATTTGYGGTTGCTTTTACCTGTCTGCTTAATTGCAGAGGACTACCGGTGGGTGATGTAATTGCACATTCAATCGTTTGGTCAGTTGGTGTTAAACCAAGGCTTTGTACATTTTGTATCCCATTTCTTCAAAGTCCGTCATCGGCTTGGAACTTTGACCTCCACCTGTGAGCCTTTGATTCATTTTCAACCGCCTCGCACGAGTGCGCAGTTGGCTTTTCCGAACGCCTAACGTCTTCAAATTAACACAATATAATAAATATACGAAACATAAACTAAAATAGTACCTCTTTCCATTTTGCAGCACTTCGTATTGGTCCTCTGCACGAATTAAGCTCATCTGCCAGCTGCTGTCACAACTCCTCCATTTGTTGAGGCGTTTTTGGGCAATTTTTCTCCGTACCCATTTCTGGGTGTGCTTGGCAAAATAAAACGTGTGCCTCCAGTTGATCGTGCGTAGCTCTATCGTGTTTGGGTTTACTATCAAATAAAAATAAAATTATAAATTTTGTTAATAAATGAAATTTGAAAACTTACGTTGCAGAACAGTCCATTTTAACGAATAATTTGAATAGAAATCAGCTGTTTTCTATTTACATTATTTTGTTCACCACACGTGTGGGGAAAAGCTTTACGAATTGAAGCTTTTACTTTTATAAAGATTGCTACAGAATACAAAAATATTTCTCGCTTGATAAATATTTTCAATATTATATTAATTTGTCAAGTGCACAGAATAAAGGTGTATATGTATATAACTCTTATACTGACAAGCATATTAGGTTACTCTTAACATGTCACATACTATAAAACTAATCATATTGAGTAAAGTCAGCCGGTTGTTGGAAAATCCTGATATTAGTTATATAGGCGGTAAGTAAATTTTTCGCTCAAATGTATCTATTTTAGGCACAAAGACACACTGTTATCTCTCTAGGGTGCTTTTTTTTCTTGAACTATTCATTTTTTTCAATACTATTATGAATTTTTTTGGAAATGCCCTAAAAGCAAATGCCAGAAAATTTTAGCCCTTTATATTAACATTAAGGACTGGACCAAGGCATGTAAAAATATTCCATTGAAAATACACGACAATTGTGATATCTTTAATTTTTTAAAGCTCAGAGTCTTTTTATGGCATCGCATCGAACAGAGGGACAGACAGACAGTCAAACGGATTGCAACTTTTCTCGTCATCCTAATCATTTTCTTGTATATATAAATATAATATATCAAGTGACTCATAGAAGTATTTTGCATAACCCTTACCATTCATTTTATTAAAATTTTCAGTGGTTAAAGTTTATTTATTTAAATGCGTATGTTAATTTATCCAAATTTTCTTTAGAAAAAATAGTAAACCATGCGGCTAGATGAGTATTAGCCTTCCCCCTTCTGCCCGCCACCACATCTTATATGCAATATTGGTTACTCGCATTATTCACCACGGTCTCACACAAACACAATGACACAATGACATCACATACCATCACGTAATTTCGCCGATCACAGTTACAAAAGGACAGACAACATGAAAAAAAAACCGCTCTGGCGATTCGACATCCATCCGATCAACACGATTTTTTCTGGCGAACGTTTACCATTTTTGCGAACTTAAAATATTTTGTACCTACCTTTGGTGCAAATTGAAGATTGTACCTTTTTTCCATTTCTTGCGCACATCTCGTTTAAAAAATTAAAGATTTTTATACATTATATGCTGATATTGTA
The DNA here is from genome assembly GCF_001853355.1 of Bactrocera latifrons. NCBI lineage: Eukaryota > Metazoa > Arthropoda > Insecta > Diptera > Tephritidae > Bactrocera > Bactrocera latifrons. The sequence goes on along the minus strand of NW_017537487.1, from coordinate 40,082 downwards.
AATAAATAAATCCGAAAGTTTACATTTTCTTGCGAACCTCTTGGGTCAATTTGAAAAAAATACTTGTACTTATACGTTTTTAAGAAAATAAATTCAAGAGTTGATAACCACTTGAAGTGAAGTGCGAAGGAATTTTTAATAGCAATTTTGGTAAAAATGTACGGTGAGTGCGGAAAAAGTGGTGCATACAAATAAACACTGTCCTTCGAGCCTAAAAGAAAGGCACTACGGAAACTAAGTGGAAAAAGAAAAAAAAAAAATGTA
>NW_017537487.1:38354-39346 GCF_001853355.1 Bactrocera latifrons | reverse complement strand
TGAGTCGTATCGTTTCCATTTTTTGGTTTTAATTTTTATGTATATATGTATGTATGTTTGCTAGTAACTACGGTTGCATACAAAACCGTTTAAGCAACACCTTATTTAAACGGATTTCAAATACTTTTTTTACGGTATAAATTAAAAAACCGATATTAAAAACCAAAAAGAAAGTGAGCAAAATTTGGTATTATACTTACCTTCGTTTATGCTAAAAAGATAATATTATCGCAGTATTCAAGTATTTACTGGTAAATTTTCCGGCAATACTTCTTCTGCTTCTTAAAGCAGTAAACTGGATTGCTCAAAGGAAGTAATAGGCGCAATAAAATTTATAAAGCAAACATCAAAGAGAGAGAGAATAAACATACATATATACATACATTTATATAAATATCACGGTTAATATACATTAACACACATACGATAAATTATTTATATACATACATACAAGTATATACTTACATTTAAATGCAGAGGTTAAATACATATTACAATTTCTATGTTCTTCAGTTTATTCGTTCCGCCAAAATTAAATTTCTGGACATACTTGTACATTCATACATATGGCATACATGCGGTCATAGTTATACAAGTATATATAAACTACCAAACATATAACCCACACATAGGATATAATTAGTATATTAAAAAGTTATTTATTTATTCATTTATTTATAAAACGTGAAACAATAATACAATTACTTTTCCACGAAAAAAGGAGCACTGGCTGCCAGGACCTTCGGCAGTTATAATAAAAACTTTAAATTTAAATTCCSTTTTAAATTTATTTCACAAAAATCCATGGTATTTCACAAAAATAAACTGTGCGGCAATTTAAAACAAATTATATTATAACAATTTTTCTTGTAAAGAAATACAGGTTTATATAAGTAAACCATATATGTATATTACAGGTATATGAAACACACAACACATATTCACAGTCCTAAAGGCAAACAAATTTAATAAAATACCTCTCTCTTGATGAA
>NW_017537487.1:28866-30481 GCF_001853355.1 Bactrocera latifrons | reverse complement strand
AGAGAATCGAAGCCTATTGATAAAAAGAGCTCACTCTTAGTTCTAAACCCATTTCTAGATACGAAGAGTTTACTTCGTGCGAATGCACTATAGCCGAAATTGGGATTTTAGCGGCAAAAAATACTTCCTGGCAAGCTAGCTTCACCAAATTTGGTGCGTAGACTTCTAATGATAAAAAAATCGATTTGAGAACAAAATGGGCGGGCCAGGCCCCCTTTTTTCACAGTAGTGGCAAAACTTACTTCCTGGTACAAAAMAGCAACTTGAGAAAAAATTKAACGATCCACGCTCTCTTTTTCCTATAACCAAAATCCAAATTGTCGCCAAAAATACTTACCAAAACGCTGGCTTCATCAAATTTTGAAAACGGACTTCTTCTGACAAAATAAGCTTTAGAAAAAATGGGCAGCACGCGCCCACTATTAAAAAAATATTGAATGCTACCAAGAAATTAATTTATTTCTTAATTCATAAATTTATAATTCTAAATCTTCGTTTTCAGCCGCTTCTAATTCCAATGAACGATTATTTATCGACTCTAAGCTTACATCGGAATCATAACTATAATTGCAGCTGGAGGCTTCTTGAGATGTTGAAGGTAATAACAATTCTGGTGGCAATTCAGGCATTTTAAAAAGATCAATGACTTCTCGAGGAAAAGGAAGTTTTTTTGAACTATTTGTACATTCTTGCAAACATAAACTTGAAATATATATCCGTAGCTCTATGACACATGTCAAGTATGTTGTGCACTCTTGAATCCTTTCGAGCGTGACCAGTTCGATCTTTTTTTATAAAATTTGTTTCGCGCGTCAGATGCATTTTCTGCCAGGACACCTACGGGTATTACTGAAGCCTCAATTATTTGTGACGAATGCACTAATATTTTGTGTATTGTGGCAGACATAGAGTACCATTCGTAGTTTTGGTTTTTTCACTGGTTTTAATGCAATAATCACGAAACCTTTGAGCATCAATTTCAAATTCAGAGGAGAAAGCAATTAAGATTATGTGTAAATGTTTAAAAAAATCAATATTTATACCAGTAATAGATGCTAAAAGGTCCGTGCGAGAAAATGCTCTTCTAGCTGTTTTGCCATCGTTGGTGTTGCCGCGGCCATTTGCTTTCGGCTTATCGACATGAAGCCCCATTTGAAGCAAAAACTCTTTTCGAATTTTTTGTTCTTTTCTGCCAGGATTCTCTTCTCTTCTGCTCCACGAACTTTTTTTCAAGCCATTTTTTCAAATCTAGCTTGTATGAAAGTTTAAAAAAAAACTCGAAACTACGAATCCACGTATGCAAATTAATCCATATTTCAAAGCGTCGGTCTTCGGTTCAAAATAAGGAGAATCAAAGTTTCTTATAGTTCGAAATTCCTTTGGAACGGCATGACAGATGGGACATTGATGTGCACTTTTAGTTTCTGTCAATACATTTAAGACTTTCCCATCTATTAATGTCATATATAAATTATATTTTACTTTAATTTTTACCCATTACTGTAGTGTAGTATTGTAGTGGTTTCAACTCCTCAATCTGTTTCTTTATGTTGTGGTTTTCAGTTAAAATGTGCTCTTTTGTTTCTTTAACAAACTCCACTTTTAAAGGTCTACA
>NW_017537487.1:25839-27531 GCF_001853355.1 Bactrocera latifrons | reverse complement strand
CAGGATTCTCTTCTCTTCTGCTCCACGAACTTGCCATTTTTTCAAATCTAGCTTGTATGAAAGTTTTAAAACAAACTCGAAACTACGAATCCACGCATGCAAAGGGCTTAATACTTATTTCAATGCGTTCGGTTCAAAATAAGGAGAATCAAAGTTTCTTATAGTTCGAAATTCCTTTGGACCGGCATGACAGATGGGACATTGCTGTGCACTTTTACTTTCTGTCAACACATGTCATATATAAATTATATTTTACTTTAATTTTTTTCCCATTACTTAGTGTGTATTGTAGTGGTTTCAACTCCTCAATCTGTTTCTTTATGTTGTGGTTTTCAGTTAAAATGTGCTCTTTTGTTTCTTTAACAAACTCCACTTTTAAAGGTCTACAGCGTACTGACTGAGGTGTACGGTTTACCCAAATGTTATACCCTGTTGATGAAATTATTTTTATTGGAATGACTGATATCACAAAAAGGGAATGATCGAAACTTTCCGAAGTATTTTCCACAAATTTTTGTTTAAACAAGTTGTGACCGGTAGAACCATCAAACCCGTAGCTCGAAATTAGGATCAATTCTTCAACATTCATTGTACACAATACTTCATCTTGATATTCAAGAATTCTTTTAGCTGTGKGGTCTAACAAATTTTGCAACGACACTTCGACAGAGCTTTCATTCGCTTTGATTTCATCCGGTCTACATTTCAATTTGCTTTCATAAACTTTATCATAAATCGGATAAATACTACAATTGTGTTTTATGTTTAATTGCCGCATATTTGAGTACACCTTTTTAGTTAATCCGTTTTCTAACACAAACATTAGAGCTTCATCAGGTGATACTGGTGTAACTTCTTTATGGCAAGTATTAAGAACTTCTCGAATTTGAATGGGCGATTTGGAGATGTAGCAACTTGTTGTAGGACAAATTTCAAATTCGTTGCGTGGGATTTTTTGGCAGATATAGAGGCAGCATGAACTAATAATTGCGCATTGTCTCCTTGCTGRGAAGCTAATTCGGAAGCTAATCTCCTTTTATTTCTTTCGCAGCTATCATCATACGTCAGTTTTGGTCGCCCAATAGTATTAATCTTTTTYGGTATTACAAAAATTGTTTCTCCACTCAACCATTTCTTATTATATTTTCTAAATGCATTCTCATTTCTGGATTGTTTATTCCATTTAAGTTTAATAAAATTAGATAAGTTCCGAGCTTTAGTACATATCAATTTACTTAATTCACTGTSAATTTCGTATGAAATCTTTCCTTTTATGTAATTCGAMACATTCCTGTTGTTTCTCAACCAAAACTCAAATAGTTCAGAATTTTTGAACCTGAGTGTTTCTACAAAAGTATTAAAAATTCGTTCATTAGCAGTCAAATGCATACACTTTTACCATGACATAAAACTTGAGTTTTCTACAAACAATCACATGTAAATAGTTCCAATGACACTTCAAAACATTTTTAGTTTTACTCCACGAAAAACGATAAAACTCTTAACAATTTCACAAAAAAATACATACAAAAAACCACCAAAATAAGTACGAAATAAAAACATTTAGCAAACTATATTTGTATATAGTAAAATTACTCACCTCGAGTAATAGAACTCATATTTACAAAGTTTTTTTACAAGAATATATTATTAAAAAACAGTTTTTAATTTTATAAAAATTTTGCTGCTTCA
>NW_017537487.1:0-17869 GCF_001853355.1 Bactrocera latifrons | reverse complement strand
GAGGCTTTTCTTGCGGCTTTTGCTCGTTTCGTCGGACGACGTGGCTTTCCATCAAAAATCATGAGCGATAATGGTAAAACATTTATCGGAGCTCAAAGAGCTACCGAAAAACAGTTTGTGGACTTCACAGAACAAGTTTCAACGGGCATTGTCCAAAAATACGCACCCCAAGGTATCAATTTGTCAGCTTATCCCCCCAAGCGCCCCTCATATGGGCGGCTTATGGGAGTTAGCTGTAAAAAGCTTCAAATCTCATTTTAAAAAGATAGCTGGCAACCACAAATTCAATTATGAAGAGTTCACGACACTCTTAACTAGAATTGAAGCCGTTCTCAACTCACGGCCTCTCGCATCTCTCTCGCAAGATCCCTCAGACTTCACAGCACTAACTCCCGGCCACTTTCTTAAAGGAGCGCCCATCCTGGCCACGCCTGAGCCAGGCGTGGAGACGCTCTCATTATTAAACAGATGGGAACGAATTAAAATTCTCCATCATGAATTCAGTCGCCGATGGAAAGAAGATTATTTAAAGGACCTCCACAGAAGGTACCGGTGGAAAACACCAGAAAAAGCGCCTCAACTTTGAGATTGTGTCTTGATCAATGACGATTGTCTTCCCCCTACCGAATGGCGGCTTGGCCGCATAGAGAAGCTTTACTACAGCTCCGACGGTCATATTCGCGTAGTCGATCTCCGCACGCAMACTGGAACACTAACCAGGCCGGTCGTTAAACTATGCTTTTTGCCAACAGCCGAAAAAACCGATATATAAACCGTACACAATAAACCGAGAATAAAACCGCCAAATATACCACAAACAATAATTTATTAAAACCAAAAATAACATAAAGGGGTCGATCCACATGACGACCCACTCATGCCACACCACGTGGCAACATAGTTCACCACCATATTTCACAAATATCTAATGACGATAACCTCTTCTACAGATAAATATGGATATCGATGCGGCAACAACACCATTGCCAACCATCCGTTCTTCTGTCCACGTTCCACGTCCTGGGGCTGTCCCAACACCATCGCCAAGAACCATCACGGCAACAAGGCCGCCAACCGCTGCACGCAGTGCAACCCGAGCAACTCCGACGTCGCAACAGATCGAGCTACCTCGCTTCCGATGTCCCCAGTGTTGTCGATCTCTCAGGTTGCCACACTGCGGCATATTTATAGGAATGCCACCTCAGCAACGCCAGCAGGTTGCCCGAGCACATGGCCATTGCCTGAGCTGCTTGTCGCCTACTCATACAACACAGGAGTGTACGTCCGGCTATGTGTGCCAAATGTGTATGCTTCCGCACTACACTATGCTGCACCGCGTCACCAGTCCTGAGTCCGGGCGACACACTGCCTCACGCAACTGCAGGGGCAAAAGACGTTTCAAACGGCAGCAATCGCGAAGGCCAACAACCCCTCAGGACGACTCGCGTCCGCGACATCACCACAACGCGACACGGCGGCACTGTACTAGGCCACCAACCCGCCGTCCAACCGGTCTCAGCAACGTGGTAGCCACGCTGCAACAACTCCAGCGGTTACTAGGCTAAATATTCGCCTAGGGGGGCCAGGATGGCTAGATGAGTATCAGCCTTCCCCCTTCTGCCCGTCACCACATCTTATATGCAACATTGGTTACTCGCATTATTCACCACGGTCTCACACACACACAATGACATCACATATCATCACGTACTTTCGCTGAAAAAAGTTACAAAAGGACAGACAACATGAAAAAAAAAACGCTCTGGCGATTCGACATCCATCCGATCAACACGATTTTTTCTGGCGAACGTTTACCATTTTTGCGAACTTAAAATATTTTGTACCTTTTGTGCAAATTGAAGATTGGACCTTTTTTTCCATTTCTTGTTAACATCTCGTTTAAAAAATTAAAGATTTTTATACTTTATATGCTGATATTGTGAATAAATAAATCCGAAAGTTTACATTTTCTTGCGAACCTCTTGAGTCAATTTGAAAAAAAAAATACTTGTACTTTATACGTTTGTAAGAAAATAAATTCAAGAGTTGATAACCAGTTGAAGTGAAGTGCAAACGAATTTTTAATAGCAATTTTGAAAAAAATATACGGTGAGTGCGGAAAAAGTGGTACATACAAATGAACACCATGGAAATAAATATTGTTACATTACGCAGATTAAACAAAAATATTGTGTTTCGGCGAAATTATGTGCTCACAAAAGTATTTTGCTTTCGTTTTTAAATCTGCTAGTTGATGCCGATCTTGTTTGGTTATCTATTTTTCGATAAGATTATGGTTGCTTATTATGCCGTACATATTAGAACTGGATTTAATTGTACTTGCATTTATTTCGATTGCGATCGTGGTTTCGTGCACATTAGAAATGCCTAAATGTAAAGAATTAAGTCCTACTGAGAAAAAAATTATTTTGCATCTTCACAATGARAGTAAATCCACAAAATATATTAGTGATAAGTTTAGTCGATATCGCCCAACTATATAGATTGTGGTAAAAAAAGTTCACAGAACGCGGTAACGTAGAAAACGCAGTACGTAGTGGACGACCAAAGTTACTGAGAGTAAGGGAAGAGTGTGGAATACTTATACAGGAAAATCGTGAAAATCCACATTTATCAGCCCCAAAAATTAACGATGAACTTGGAGCATTTTTGGATCGAATGGTTGTCGTGCGGACCATATGGCGGAAACCAAATAAAGAATTAAGTATCAAAAACGTGAAAGCAACAGTTAAGCACGGCGGTGGTTCCGTCATGGTGTGGGGCTGCATGTCAGCCCAGGAAGACGGGACATTGGATAAGCATCTTTATTTATCCATACTTAATGAAATTTTACATTTCTGTGCTGAAAAAATGGTCATGTCAAAAAATATATCTTTTTTCAAGACGACAATGATCCGAAACATATACAACCCAAGACGTTAAAATGTGGTTTCTCTCCAACGCAAAACATCCTCCAACAGAGCCACAAAGTCCCGACATTAATACAATTGAAATTCTTTGGACCAATCTAGTAAAAGTATGGAATTACCAAATTTCATTAAAGAGTGTGCCCAAAAGAGTTTTAAAAGAGGAATGGGACAAGATACTCCCCGAAAGTTGACAGAATCAATGCCAAGACTCTTGGAAGCTGTCATACGAAATGCTGAGTAATTTTTACTTATGTTCCCATATAACTACTACTCAAAAGCAAAATACTTTTGTGAGCTAAAAATTCTGAATATTTCTAGATTTTGTTAAGTTTTTAATGAAAAATAAATTAGTTTTTATGTTTTAATGATGAATTATTGAAGTATAAACTACTTATTTTATCACCTTGATGGAAAATTATATTAAAAATTATTTAAAAGTACAGAAGCACGAAGTTTTAATTAATAATATTTAGTCTGTATACATATATATAGATACACTCTACCATATGTAGGTTTTGAGACAACTTTTAGGGTATCAATATACAATAATCACAGACTTACAGCTGGGTATCTCGAATTCCGAGGTGAACTTACTATAATGACTAGACTACTCGGCTAAGTGCAGAATTTATATTTGATTCTCTTAACTGTATATAATTTATTTTACTCGCTATATGTTTTCATCCCTCGACGCAGGTTAATCCTAAGATAAGATATTCTAATATCTTTGATGAATTCTTTACTTCCAATTACTTTCTAAAATCTTTAAAAAATGTTCCGCATCAACACAAGTTATGTCCAATTTTTGTAATTAATGTACCCACCATTTCCGAAGCAGACGTCTTATATAAGCTAGATATGTTAGAACAATCATTTAATTATACCCCAGATATGATTCAGTCATGATTTCTTAAAAAATGTGCCAAATATATATACCAACCCTTGACCAACTATTTAATTCATCTCTTCAGCAAGGTTCATTTCTATTTAGTGTATATGGAAAAAGTCATTTATAATTCCTTTACATAAGAGTGAATTTATGTCATCCATTAAAAACTATAGGGGAATAGCAAAGTTGTCAGCAATATTTAAACTTTTTGAATCAATTATAGCGGACGACAGCACGGTTTTCGTAAAGGCAAATTTACAGTACGTACTTTGCGTGAATTTGTATCAACGGGCGGCTTTAGTCAGAAAAAGCATACTGATGTTATATACACAAATTTTAGTAAAACTTTTGAAGAAGTAAACCATTAAATTCTGTGAGAACTAACTATCTATACAGAGTTTAGTCCACACAACCCATAAAGGCACACCCTATTGTTCACAACACAACGGGAAAAACATACCACTTCTAGAAACACTAGAAGATGAAACGACAACAAGAATGCAGTAAAGGCACGACATGCAAGCAATACAACGTGATAACCACGGAGATGGAGAAATCAAACAACTAGACGAAACAACAACAAGAATGCATACGAAGAGGTAAAACCATGCCACCATCCAAGCAACACACGCCATCCTAACGTAATATGTTGCAAATGTAGAAGCACGCAGCACAGGCTTGGTGGGGAGTTAAATGGCCGATGATCAGGGAGTCAGCACGGGACTGTGACAGCGTACACATGTTCAGCGTCAGACTACGCAGTGAGTAGCCTCTAGCTAGACTTAGTACCCTGATTTGTGAACGCCGTCTGTTAAGGGTGAACTTGGGTGTGAGTTTATCCTCTGACCAACTCAACCTTTAACATCGCGGTCGCTAACGCAGTCTTCTGTGGTCCGGTAGCTTTACGCGGCAAAAGTGGTTAAACAGGACATTACCAGCACGGGAGCGTCAACGCACGTCGCAGGATATCGTCAGCGAAGCCTACACGAGCTTCGGCAGAAGTGTCAACGTGTACACCAGGACAGACTACACGAACGCCGGCAGAAGTAGACAAGCGTGGTCGTCGTTGAAGAGGAGCGTCAGCGCATGCCGCAGGATACCGTCAACGGAGCCTACGCGAGCGCCGTCAGAAGTAGCCGAGCGTGATCGTCGTGGTACAGAGCAGCAAGTCGTGTAGCATCCAGGAGCACAGCAGAGCGGGAAACGGTATTGCCCTAACGGATCAAACGGAACCGTTACCCTGACAGCACTATCCTCGGGCGACGACAGTACAACGCAGGAGACAGTTTTGTAACTTTAATTAAAATATATAAGTTAAATTAAATAAAGTACGATTCGCAGAAGAGCCCCATTGTTTACAAATTTATTGTAACGAACCCTGGACATGGCGAGTATACATCAGTAAATGATACTTGTAAGAAGCAGGGGCAACAAAAAAAAAAACTTCGTTACAAATGACGCCCGAGCAGGGACCCTGCGGATCGTAGAATACCTTTAGAACTTTTAACACGGAGATGGCAGATCTCATGTGGTTAGACAACGTGTCCAAGGAGCAACTAATCTCCTTCGCTCAGAGTCTGATAGTTGACCACGTAGACACCACCCGGGAGATTCGTAAGCGCATAACTACATTGGCAGCCAAGGCGCACGAAGACCCCGAAATAGAGGAAACATTTTTAAAAATGAAAGCAGCATATAACATTCCCACCAGAGCAAGACAGAGGGACCACGAGCACTTTCGCGGAATCATCACGGCTACAGCCGCCACCAATGAGCAGGTTACTTCAACAGAACCACATGGTTACATTGGCACCCATYATCGACCAGGTGAAGAAGTGATCCGTGAAATACGACGGTGGGCGAGATCCATTAGCGTTCGTCGAGGGATTGGAAGAGCTCTCCGAAGTTTGCATGATAAACGTTGACATTCTTCCGAGAACCATGCCTGAATTACTGTGCGGTAACGCTCTCCAATGGTATCGCAACAATAACAAGCATTGGAAGAGTTGGACCTCTTTCAAAAAGGACTTTTTGCGCTTCTTCTTACCAGCACGTTACTTCGAACGCCTTGAAGATAACATACGGCAACGAAGACAACACGTACCAGAAAAATACAAGGACTATGTTCTGGCTATGCAGGACTTAATGCGACACGCTGGGTACAATCCGGAGGAGAGACTGGAGAGAATTTTTCGAAACAGTAATACCGATTAGCTGCTCTACATTCGGCGGCGCGACTTCGAAACGCTAGCCGCACTCATCACACTGGTAGAAGAGTACGAAGGGATATATGAAGGACAACGACGAGGAGTAGATCCACCTAGACGCTAGATGACGAGACACATCATAGGTGACCACGAGGTGAGAAACGCAAGTAGGCCGTTACTACGTCCACCACAACACCACGCGTTGCCCCAACATAACACTACGGTAGATGCGCATCGCCAGCAAAGATCTACGAGCAAAGCTTTTATGCCGGGAAATATATGCTTGAGATGTGGCCAGGAAGGACACTATGCTAGGAAATGTTGTAATCCCAAGAAGCTATTTTGCAAGGAGTGTTCTCGACCGGACGTGCTAACCAAAGAATGCTGTCGTCAGCAGCAGGGAAACGACCAAGGGTTTCGCCAAAGACAAGGCGCGGCGGACCCATGGCGCCGAACCACCAGTAATTATACATCAGAAACGGCCGGCTATATGCCTTAATCACGCTTAACGGAAAACCGGCGGAAGCTGTCATTGACACTGGCGCCTCGAAAAGTTTCATATCACCACGAGTTGCAGAACGTATGGACGCAATCGGGGATGGTAAAAAGGTGAGTGTAGCTATCGAAATACAAATGGCCGATGGCACCACCAGCAAGATTTTCGACCAACCAACATTCAACTCGGACAGACATCTCTAAAGGCAGCAGTACACGTGATGCCCGGAGCGAATGATGACGTCATACTCGGATTGGATACACTTGAGAGCATGGAAGCTGTAGTACCCTGCGGAGGTCCCAAGGTAGTGCTGAAACAGTCAGATGCTCAACAATCAACAGCCTCCCGCACCATGTCATCAGAAGCCGTAAGCAACGTGATTCCTACTACGTTAGATAAACACTTGCTAGAGCGCAGGATGAAGAGAAAAACGAAACGTAGGACTCGAGACTTCATCGACTGTCAACCAGAGAAAAGAAGCGGCCCGCATACGTGAAAGCATGAGTGGAGTGACGACCGTGGCGGAGCATAAAATCATAAAACCCAGCGAGGCAGACCATTATAAACGCCGAGATCGATGTGCTGCTGTCGAAGGGATGTATCGAGCCGTCTCACAGCCCACACAGCGCGCTGATTGTATTGGCCTGGAGGAAGAAAGGTAAGTGGCGTTTATGCGTGGATTATCGGCAACTCAACGCCCGGTCCATACCCAACGCATACCCCTTACCTAGGATACAACACATACTTGACAAATTACGAAGACCAAGGTACATTAGTAGTTTGGACCTCAAGAACGGCTACTGGCAGATATATTTGGAGCAATGCAGCCGCCCATATACAGCCCTTACCGTATCTGGGTGTGGCCTATTTCAATGCGATTCGGCTTACATTCGGCACCAGCGACATTCCAAAGAGTACTCAACCAGGTCATAGGCCCTGAAATGGAACCATACGCCTTCGCTTACCTTGACGACATAATCGTCATAGGCTTTACATTCGAGGAACATATACAGAAATTGCGAAAGGTACTGCAGAGACTACAGCAGAACAACTTTCGAATTAACCCTGAAAAGTGCGAATTTTTCAAGAAGGAACTCCGATACTTAGGGCACGTGATCAGTGGCAAAGGCATCCACACCGATCCCGAGAAAGAAGCTGAAGCCCCAACTAACGTGAAAGAAGCACGTCAATATCTTGCGATATCCTCCTGGTATCGCCGCTTTGTACCCGACTTCGCATCCATGAGCCAGCAAAAGTTAACGGAGGCTCCCGTCCTGGCATGTCCGGATTTCCGCCAGACCTTCACTTTGCAGACGGACGCCAGCAACATCGGCCTGGGTGCTGTGGTAACACAGACTCTAGAAGGAAGCGAACACGTAATAGCCTACGCAAGCCGAAAATTAATCGAGGTAGAGAAAAACTATTCAGCTACCGAAAAAGAGTGCATTGCCATAGTCTGAGGAATTCGGAAATTGAGACCCTACCTAGGGAGATATCGTTTCAAAGTGATAACAGTGATTCATATGTCACTGAAGTGGCTGAATTCCATCGAGAGCCCTTCCTGTCGTATAGCACGATGGGTTTTACAATTACAGCAGCACAACTTCGACATCGAGAATCGCAAAAGGAAACTTAACCAATTAGCAGACACACTAACCCGGCATAAGACAGGCGACGACGATGGCTCCAAAATGTAAATGGTGGCGAAAGCGAGTAGAGGAAGTACGCGCAAACCCCGAAAAGTACACGGATTACATGTAAAGAAATGGCCAACTTTATCGCCACATTCCGTGTCGATCCCAAGATGAAGAGGCTGTACCCTGGAAGCTATGTGTGCCTAAACCCCTCCGCATAAGGGTGCTACAGGAGAGTCACGATATACTTAGCGCCGGACAGTAGCCCGAGTCGCCAACCGGTATTACTGGCCGGGAATGTACCGCGACATTACCCAGTACGTACGCCAGTGTGAGTTCTGTCAGAAATACATGGAAGGACAGCAGAGACCAGCAGGGAACATACTTTCACAGGCACCGTTTGTACCGACTTTATCGGACCCATACCACGATCAACCCATGGCAATACAATGCTACTGGTGTTCTTCGACCGTCTTCGACTTCGTCGCGCATTTAGAGAAAGAATCCTCGCAAGATTTGGTGCTCCGAAGATCCTTATTTCGGACAATGCTGTTCAGTTTACTAGTACTATGGCAACATTATATAAAGGAACTATGGGTACGCCAGCAATTCACGGCAAATTATACTCCTCAATAGAACCCCACGGAAAGAGTAAACAGTACGATCAAACGTATTATCGCACAACTCAGCAATTCTCGACACCAGCAATGGGACGATTTTCTCCCAGAGATCGAGCTCGCAGGGAATTCCAGCATCTCGGCCTCCCCAGGGTATAGCCCGGCATATCTTGTACAAGGACGAAAACCGCGACTGCCAAAGGCCCTTTTCGACGAAATTAATATCAGCACTGATATGATGCCCACGCCGACTGAAGAGAAGCACAACAGGATGCAGGAAGCCATCAGAATCGTCCGACAAAACATGGAGAGAGCGTACATGGATCAAGCACGCCATTATAATCTGAGGCGTAGAAAATGGCCCCCGCAATCGGAGAGCTAGTTCTTGCCAAGGAACATCATCTTTCTAAAGCCGCGGACGGTTTCGCCGCAAAGTTAGCCACGAAGTACGATGGTCCTTATAAAATATTTAGATATATTTCACCAGTGCTCGTACATGTTCGAAAGATTGGCGGTGAAAAGGAGAAAACGAGGAACGTCAGCGAATTGAAGTTGTACAACACTTCCGCAGCAGTGTAACAAAAACAAACAAAACCAAAAAAAAAAAWAAATTAAATTAAATTTAAAAATTATAATAAAAATATAAATCCTTTTTACTCAAACGAGCATATCTACTGACCAAACGAGTAGAGCAAATTCATTTTACAGAGATCTGTCAGCGCGATAAGACATCCTTAGAATTTTTATGAAACATATGCAAGATGAATGATAAAAATAAGTGGACACAGAGTGTTAAGCGATTCTGTGAACAGATGGAGGAGCAAAGGAAGCTCCCCAGGATACAGGCACTGGAGGCAGCGGGCACTTAGGCACTAGAAGTGCCAGATCGGCACGCGCAGACGCCTTGCAGGCAGCGACGTCACATCTTGCCCGACGCACAGAAGTAGCAACAGCGAGCCACGGAGCTAAAGTTTGTGCGGGCCACGTACCCAACGCCGCCACATCGCACCAGGTAAACGCCGCCACCACTGCGCGTACCACCAACCATAAAGCAATGGCAGTTTCCGCAGAGGCTTGTACGCACGTAATCACGACCCGCTGAGCATCTCTGACTGCAGAGTCGCAAAGAGCCAGCCTGGACGCGGCGAAATGTATCGTCGGCCGAGTAGCAGCGAAGCGTCTACTTTTGACGATGCCACCGTCCCACGAACTCTCCTCCCAACATGAAGATTCGCTACCTGAGAATGAGAAGGCGGAACCGAATGGAGTCGGCCTATACCGAGCAGACTTACAATCCCTGGAGGACGGATCTTGGCTTACAGACACGGTCATCGATGCTTATGCGAAGCACCTGGAAGCTGAATTTGGCAACAGATTCCTGGGTGAGAGCTAAGGTCCCCCACGCAACCACGGCCTCGCGCGAATTCCTCCAGATGAAGTACAAGGAGAGAAGCGGAGAAGGAGATTTCGAGTATCGGCAAATGCTGCTAGACGTACCCCAGCAAGAGAACACGAACGATTGCGGTATCTACGTGCTGGAGACCATAGAGCGGGTCATCTCCAAACCCTTCACGGTGAAGATGGCAACTGAAAAGCGAGTCCAGATATTRRCCACCTTCAAACGCCACCATACCACCCCCGCGCCCAACGCTGTAAGACCACCACCACCATCCGCGGAAGTTGAACTGCCACCGTCGACACAAACGGAACAGCACTAGAGGTCTTCCCGGAATTCGCGGAGAGAATCCGCAGAAGCCTCAAGGACCTCTCAGACGGCATAGGGAACACCGTCTAAAATCCAAAACAACCAAGTGCAAAGAGGTCATGCACCGGTGGGGCGTCCACATTAAAACGAATGCCAAAACAACAACCAGTACAGAAGGACCCTAAGGGAATTTTTTTTTTCTTTTTTACTTTTACTTAAACCCTTTTGACGTATATCATTATATGTATAAAAATAAAAAATAAAAAATACTGAATTTATATGAAAACAGAAATAAAAAAAATATCTGAAATTGAAATTAATTGGAAAAACAAAACATTAAACAAGTCTACAAAAAAAAAGTAAAGAGATAGGACATAAAATATACATTAGTATACTTATAGGCGTAAATCTTAAATTTTTTACGCAAAATGACCATTGTAAATACCAATGTATATATACTGTTGGTGCAAGTTTTAAATTTTTTTTATATCAAATAACCTTTGAAAAGGAAATTTTTTTTTCTAATAACCATTGTAAATTAACCACTGTAAATTAACAATGAAAATAATTGAATTTTGCTCGGAATGCAAAACTCTACGAAGTGGGAGGGGAGTGTGAGAACTAAATATCTATACAGAATTTAGTCCACACAACCCATAAACTCATACCCTATTATTCATAACACAACGGGAAAACCACGCCACTTCTAGAAACACAAGAAGATGAAACAACGACAAGAATGCAGTAAAAGCAGAGAACGTATATTTATAGAGAAGGTTCACGATGCCAAAAATTTAGGGATATTTCAATTTTGGGATATTTGCTGTTTTGGATGAGAGTGTTTCACCACTTAACATCAGGGGCACGAAAATAACAGAACTGAGTAGTTGTTAGAGCCAATGGGAAAGAATATGTTAATATATATAAAAGAGAGCCARTGTACGTTAAAGCTAATATAAACATATATATTTATATGCAGGTGTTTTCTGGTTGGTGGAAAAGTTCTTGTATTCTGTGTATGTATGATTCCTTCTAATCCTAATATATTTGGGTGGGGAAATTGCGTAAAAAATGAAAGTTGAAAAAGAAATCGTCAACGGAATTTTACTTCTGATAGAATTTCGTCGAGAGAAGTTTAGCTCGGTCGCCAATTCGTTACTAAGTATTTTAAATAATTTAAATAAAAAATGACAAATGTAAGGAAGTGTCGCGTTCGCGAGTGTGAGACAGAATCTTCCGGGAGATTCTTCTCATTCCCAAAGAGAGATGCCCACCCTAAACTTTGGTAAATGATGTTTTTTTTAATTTAAAAAGTGCATGAGTTTAATTTTATAAATACATATGCATGTATGTATAAGTACATATCGCTCGTTTACATGAAAAGTGTAATACATAACTTGTTTTTAAGAATATGCAAAACAGCATAAGTTTATTGAATAAACTAGTGAAGTGTAGTAAAATATTTGCCTTGGCATAAAATTTAATTTTTATTGTAAAATATCTCATGTTCGATATAAAAATCCTGTGTTCATGTAAATGGGCGATAAATGTATGTGTGTACATACATACTGTATTGGACAAAACCAAATCACCCCCTGCTATGGTTCAGCTCTAACTTAACTGTTTCAGGCAATAAAAATAAATAAATGTAAAATTTTGGACGTTTTTCAATGGGTTGCTTTTTAATTTTTAATAAAATAAAGACTTTCATTTTCAGTTTTCAAAATTTAATAAGTTAAAACATCAAAAACATATATGGTTCAAAAATTAGCTGGACAAAACTAAAGCACCCCTTTCATCGGTTTAAAAATAATATCTCAATATTTTATAACTACATATATAATATTTTTAACTAATTTTATGTTGAAATAAACCGTTTTGCCAATCACTTATTATTTTATTTGTAAAGTCTGCTGAATAAGGTTTATATATTTGATTCTTAAACTCTAAATCGCAATTGAACAGTGATGACGTCAAAAATCTCTTTACAAAATGTATTTATAATATTTGTAACGGTTTATTGATAACGTCTTCAACGAATAACGTACTTTTACAGAAATTTGATACTATTTTTTCTAATAAATATTAATATTTAAAAAATTGAGAAAAAAAACACAGGGGGTGCTTTAGATTTGTCCAACACTGTACATATGTACATACATAAGTGTACATAATAATAGAAGTGTTTTAAATTCATTAGTTAAGATGCAACTAAAATTTGTAAAGAAAAATAAAAATTTTCTAGACATACATACATATAAAGAATATGCTAATATTTTCAAAATGCAAAAAAACAAAAAAATTCATAAAATGTCAAATGGAAAAAATTCTGTTTGAATTGTAATATCTGGGGAGGAAACTATATAATTTTGTACTTGCAACTAAAGTCTTTCTTTACGGTATATATATAAACCAGTTTTAACCAATATTAAAATTTCTTTTCACTCGTGTTCCATTTTATTTCGTTTTTCATTCATGCCACTGTAAAATTTCGAAAATGTTGTTACGTTATTTTGCATTTCAGGTGACGATATGTATTTCAACATATATATTTAATATTAGTGGAATGTATGTTTTAATATATTTCTTATCTTACAACAGTGGGTTGAATTTTATTTAAAATTATATTTAAATTTCAATTAATTTTATATACATATATACTTATATGCAAACATAATGGAATTTCTTTAAAAAAAATTTTATGTACATAAATAGGATACGACGAACACCCTAAGCATTTGTGGACGACTCAATTGCCGGTTCGAAGATGCTGCATTTCTAATTGCGTTAACAGGCAGAAAACGCTTTATAAATTTACAAAAGAAAAATATGTTCGAGAAAGTTGGGCAAAGGCTTGCAACTTAGTTGTGTCGCCTTCCGATATTATTTTATTTGTCGAAACCATTTCGATTCGCAGTACGTTACCAAGGAGGAGGCTGTAGGAAGTAAAGAAGAGAAGGACGACATAACTTTGAGGAAATTCGAAGCATATTCAATTTTATAAGAAAAGAAATTTGAATTAGAACCCCAAAATGACAACGTAGGCTCTGCATTAGATAGTCGTAAACGATTTGCTCGATCGGCACGTTACTATCAAAGTAAACTTAAATTGAATAAGAAGATCAAAGAGTTAGAGGGTGTTATTACAAATTTAGAAAAAAGGTATCAAGACCTTAGTAAATGTGCAATAGTTGCGGATGTAAATTCAAGCAAAGATGCTGTAACATTCGCTAGGATGATCGTCACGAAGTTCAGTGACGATGAAAGGGCATTGGCAACAAACATTAATTACATGTCCAATAAATCCTATAATTTTATGCGTAACGATTTAGGTTTCGCTTTACCAAGCAAGAGCTCTCTTTTGCGATGGCGCCCCATAAAGTATGTTGTCCCTGGGTTCGATGCCAATGTCTTGGGAAATTTAGAAAAAATTACAAAAAAAAATGTCCGTTTTAGAACGAAATTGCGTTCTATTATTTGATGAAATATCAATTAAGACCGACCTAACATACAATAGAGTTAGGGATGCTATTGATGAGTTTGTGGATTATGGGGAGGGCCATCGTGAAATGAAATTAGGTAGTAAGTGTTGTTTTTTCATKATAAAAGGGTTAAGTTCCAATTGGAAATATGTGTTTTCATATTATATTTCCAAAAATGGACTTGCTTCATTCAAATTAAACGAAGTTTTGAATAATAACATCACAGTACTAAAGTCAATTGGTCTAAACGTAAAAACTTTAGTCTGTGATCAAGGGCCCGCTAATACTTAATACTTTAATTATTTCTGAAGAAAAACCCTTTTATTTGCACGAAGGTTCCAAGATATATTGTTTATATGACTATTGCCATCTTTTTAAGTCCATCCGAAACACACTTATGAAATATGATATTTCAACTCCAGATGGAATAGCCAGCTTTAAAGTTATAAAAAAATTCTACTCCATAGATCAGGACAATACATGTTTCAAKATATGTCCAAAACTCACAGAGGCCCACGTATATCCTAGCGTTTTTGAAAAAATGTCGGTAAATCGTGCAACCCAAGTTCTGAGCAATTCGGTTGCGGCTGGCATAGAAATGGCCCATAGCCAAAATTTATTCGGCTCCGACGAATATATATTAAAATGTCCAAAGCCTACGCAGTTATTTATTAAAAAAATGAATGATCTGTTCGATGATCTAGACTGTAAAAATTTTATTTCAAAAAATCCCTTGAAATATCCGCTATTAAGGAACGACTCCGGAAAGGTCCAACGCCTCTATGAATACATTAATTATTTGAAATCAGTTAAACTTCCGAGCAATGCTCACACTAGGTGTATAGGTGGGTTCTGTTCCACAATTGCCAAGAGCTATTTAGGGATCAAAAGGAATTAAATTATATATTCCTTGGGAAAATGAATCAAGATGCGTTGGAAAATTTTTTTTATAGAGTCCGGGCTAGCCAGGGTATCAATACCCATCCGTCTGCTAATGAAATACAATATATAGTAGGTCGTTTAATTTCGATGAAAATTTTAAGACAAAGTTTTCAAAATAAGGGGGCTATTGTGAGGATGATGACGACATAAATTTAGATTGGAACTTAGGCCTCGAAGATCGTCATCGAGAAGTACAGGAGGTTGAACACGAATCTGAGCAACTCGACCTGGAGTCGTTTACTATTCCAGACGAAAACTTTGTTGAAGAGGACGACACAGCTGACGTCCAGATCAAGCGGTAAAATTCATTGCGAAAAATGCGCTAAGGCAGTGACGAAGACACAAAGTGATTTATTGCTTTATTCGGAGGCCCTAATCAAAGCGAAAAATTATAAGGATGACGCGGAGTTAAGGCTGGTCAATCCAAGTGAAAGGGTCTTCGAAGTGTGTCGACTGCAGATGATGTGGTACGTCAACCTTTTCAACATATATGTATGCTCACTATTCGAATGTTCGTAATCTGATGTTGTCCGCAATTAAAGAAAAAACGGAAAAGTTTTTCCTGAATGGTTTGACCCAACCGATGAGTGTTTTACTCATACAATTAAGTTATTAGAATACTTGGTAACAGTACTGTTATTCAAAACTCGAAATGGTTAGTAAAAGAAGAAATTAATAATGCACGATTTCGGAAGCGCGATGCTAAACTAAATAAACTAAAGTAAGTTGCAAGTCAAGACCGTTTGWTTTAAGAACATCTTCCTTTTGGGTGAGTAATGAATTCATTGAATATACATATTTACTTTTTTTAATATTTAGCATTTTATTCTATTTACAGGTTTTTTATTTTCAGCTTTTTCTTCAATTTTCAGGTTTATCTTGTTGTATTTTCAGGTWCTTTTTTATTCTTCTTATTTTTCTCCTTTATTAGCTTTGCAACTGAGCTTAGCTTTTTTAAAACAAAATGTTGTTTCCATCTTGTTKAAGTGCAACATTTGTGTTTAAAAAAGCAAGTGAAATTCAATGACTTTTTTTATATATTAAGTCCTGTGAGAAATTTCCATTTCAAATGGACAATTTCGTAATTCTGCATTATAATTTTTTCAAAATTTTTTTCAGCATTTTATAAAATCAAATTGTTAAGATATCAATAAAGCTTGCTTATACATTTTATAAAAAATCGTTAAATTGTTAATTTTAAGTAATAATGAATCAATAAAATTTGCATATAAGTATATTCTGAAAATAATGACCTTGACTTTGATTTGTTTAAACTTATGTAGATACATACACACATCGCATATGGGCAAGTGCGAAATCAGCCATTATTCATATACAACGTGGCATGCGTAAATGGCAAAAAAGCCAACAAATCATATACTTATGAAAGTGAACATGCGTGTACAAAAATATATTGGAATATGCATACATACATACATACTTATATATACAGCAAGCAGAGTAACGTTTTCTTGCTCATAGGCAGACAAGCAAATGTTTACACAGGACATACATACATATATTATTTCTTTGCCGCATTTGTCTGTATGTTTACCAAAGCAAATACGAGCTACATATGTACATATGTATGTACAAACCTTCATATGTTTTGTCAAAGAGTCAATGTGTCGACGGACCGACGCGGCGATAAGCGTCACAACGTTGTTAGAAAATCCGAGCTGTATGGAAAACACAAACGAACGATCGCCAATTGCCACTGCTTCCCTTGCCGCTCTAACAGCTTTACCTACAAACTTGTGTAAATATGTATGCATTTGTATTTTGCATATTCCTTGACAAATACAGTCAATCCCAGTTATGTGCCACAATCAAAGATACATATGTTTGTGGCTTGTAAAAATAATAATATAATATGGCACATAAACGAGTGCGAATACTTAARCKAGTGGTACTTAAAACAATAATTAGTATTTCATAAAACAAACCGTGAGATGCAGCAAGATATGGGCAGTTAAGAGGGATGATTTTCATTTAAGCGAAATACTGCTTAACCGGAATTCACTGTACATATAAATCAGAGGAATATTGAATATTTTATTTGGCACATTTCTTGACTTGAAAATCGACAAATAAACTATGTTGTCAATACTCTTCTATTCCTTCTCATACAAATATCAGAAATTGTTCAATTTATGTTTTTTAGCTTTTGCCAACGTCGAGAAAAGTCAAAGACATGCTCGGGGAGATGTAATGGTATTTGTTTTTATGAATGAAGCAAGTTTGCCTGTTGAAAGTGCGCTTGCGTTCATGAATGAAAATATTGTTGTTGTGTACTTTTCTACAAATTTAGGCATGGACTATTTGGCTGCCATATTGATTTGTTACGCTGTTGATGCTATTTGAGACGTTTCTTGTTTTTGCAGAACATTATTTGTAGTTTTTACGGGCGACATCATATCTACATGGGAACGCATATAAGTATGTATCTTGTGTATGCGTTATTTGTGTGGGAATGTCATACGCACATATTTACATATGTACGCATATAAGGACGTTGGTTTGTGTATGCATTAATTGTCCGGCAATGTCGTACACATATGCATATGGATGTACATATGTACATACAGCAGCAGTGCGCGCACACTTTTTACTGATAAATGATATCACGATCTGAATTTGAAAAAAAAACAAGCAAACGTACGCGTTACAAAAAAAAACACATAAAAATTTTTAAAGCAAAAAACTACAATATCAAATATAAAGTGATTTCAAAGTTTTAATTGAAAAAAAAACAAAACTTAAAGTGAACATTTGTGAAAATTTCAAAAAAATAAAAGAAAGTGTGTGGATCCATAAGACATCCACATAAAAACGCTGAAATCGCCTCATAAAAAACAAAGCATCAAAAAATTTTTGTAAATCAGAAATTTCGCCAGAAACATCTTACTTCATCTAAACYTCACACACGGCCGCCAACGACGACCATCGCACAACCAATCGCCAAAA
>NW_017537486.1:43902-82529 GCF_001853355.1 Bactrocera latifrons | reverse complement strand
GGGCGTGTATGAGGGTTTCTTTCTTTTTGGATGGGATTCCGAGGCAAGCAAAGCAAACCTGTTATTCCCGAGGTTGGGTGGCCCGGGGGCCATGATTATTATWTCTAYACACTCGATTCACTTGTTTAGAAAACACTTGTAGGAAAAACGATATGGTATAATTATAAAACAGAGATTTACTAAGCAAACACGTGCACGTAARACGGATGTGTACTGTGCGAAATACGCAAAAGATAAGCCGAAACACGTCTACACAGAGCGAGCTTTAGTCGATTACTTTACTAATAGATTTTGAAGTTTTTCAAAGGATGATATGTACTGAGGATCGCGAGTGTTTATTCTAATATCCTTTTTTAAATATTTTGTTAAACCATTTGCTACTTTAGCGTAATCTCTTAAAAGTTTTCTATAATAACCTGTTATACATACCTAGAAATGATTTAATTTGCTTTGATGTAGTAGGCAACTTTAGTTTTTGTATGTTTTCGATTTTGCTTAAATTTGGTTGTATCGCGAAAAATTTGCATTTATCTACCTGAATCTTTAAATTATGTTTTCTTAATGTTGAAAATATTTTGTTGATATTTTGGGTATGTTCTTCAATACTTGAACTAAAAATTAAGATGTCGTCTAAATAAACTACACATATCTTTTTGATATATTCCCTAAGAACTGAATTCATTAAACGTTGGAAAGTTGTTGGTGCATTCTTTATCCGAAAGGCATTCTTATAAATTCAAAGTGTCCTTGGGGTGTAGAGAAAGCTGTTTTTGGTCTATCTTCTCCTTTTATTAATACTTGATGAAAGCCTTTTGCAAGATCTAATGTTGTAAAATACTGAGCTCTTCCAAGTTTGCCGAGTATTGTTTCTATATGGGGTATTGGAAATTTGTCATCTATAGTGACTTCGTTTAGCTTCCTGTAGTCAATAACTATTCTCCATTTTTTCTTCATTGAATTGTCTTGCTTTTTCGGTACAATCCAAAGAGGCGRGTTGTACGGGGAATTACTTTCTTTAATTATACCTTGGCGCAACATCTCTTTCATCTGTCTACTAATTTCTTCTTCATAAATTTGGGGAATATCTATAAATTTTATTATAAGCTGGTCTACTTCTTTTTGAAACAATTTCATGCTGAATTTCAGGAGTATGAGAAAGCGTTTTACCTTCTTGGAAAAATAAATCGCTATTTGCTTTTAGAATATATTCAAATTTTTGCTTTTCTTCTTCATTCATGTCACTATTTGATCAAATATCTAGCAAAATCTCTTTACATTCTGTAAGTATATTAATATCTTCGTTATTGTAAAGGCATGAGTTTATAAATTTAATTTTATTACCGTTTATTTTTACATACCCCTTTTCTAAATTAATTATTGCTTTACTAGGTTTTAAAATATTCTGTGCTATTATAGCATCAAAGTTATTATTTTTTATGTTGGTTAGTTACCAATGTATATTTGGAGGTTTATTGTTTTATTTAGAAATACTTTAATATTAATTAACAAAATTAAGTGGTGTCCGGGACACGTCCGTTCGGCAAGGCGGTTTGTACAAAAAAGGGAAGAATGATAGGATTCTGGGAAATGGGTTGCTTACAGCTAGAATGAAGAAGGTAGTACAGCGTTGCTAAAGGATAATGTTGTAAACGTAGCAAAGGGTTGCTTATAAGCGGTGAACACGGCGTTGCCACAGTATCCCCCTTCAGACTGGGTGAGCGGTTAAGATTGTAGCTAAGGTGTAACGAAAGATACTCGTCGGCGTTCTGCTCTAGTTGATAAGGTTCCATGAGTTTGTGGCGATAAATCTTCATTCGGTAGATATGCTGGCTTTAATCGGTCTATAGAAATATTTTCTGGTTTCCTTTTATTTCAATTCTGTAATAATTCTATATATATATATAATAATTCTCTCGTGATAAAACTTTATAAGGTCCTTGGTATGGTTTTGAAAGTGATGGGCGCATTGAATCATTTCTGACGAAAACGTTTTCACACGTCGCCAGATCGGGATGTATAAATGCTTTCCTTGGACCATGCCATGATGTAGTGGATGGTCTGATGGTGCTCATTAGGTCTCGGGGTTGAGTAACGAATTCTGACTGTGTTTTCATTCGGCTGTAGCGCACAAAAAATTCTGAAGGAATTCGTAGCGTTGTACCGTAGATTAATTCTGCCGGTGACGCTCCTAGGTCTTGTTTGTAGACGGTTTGTAGGCCCAAGAGTATTGTTGGTAGAAAGTCGGTCCAACGTTCGGAGTTAATGCATAAAATTGCAGCCTTCAACGTTCGGGGCCATCTTTCTACTATACCGTTTGCTTGTGGGTGATATGGTGTTGTCTTCAGATGCGTTATGCCAAGCGATGATGTTAGCTCTGCAAATAAGGCAGATGTAAATTGACGTCCACGATCTGATGTAATGACGGCTGGGACTCCAAATCTTGCGATCCAATTGGCGATGAGAGCTTTTGCGATAGTTGGTGCTGTCATATCGGGTATAGGAATAGCTTCTGGCCATCTCGAGAAGAGTTCGATGATTGTTAGACAATAACGGTTACCTGCATGTAAGGGAAATGGTCCTACAACGTCGATATTAATGTGATCGAATCGAGAGTCTCCGGACTCGTAGCGTTTGAGAGGCGTAAATGTGTGTCGAGTGATTTTTGCCTTTTGGCATTGTTCGCATGCTCTTGCGAATGCAATACTGTCTTTTTGAATTCCAGGCCAAACAAATCTGCTTGTCAGTAGCCTGGCTGTAGCGCGAGTACCTGGATGGCATAGCCCATGGGTAGCTCGTAACACTTCAGAACGGAACTTCTTTGTGATGAATGGTCTTATGTTACCGGTCGATACGTCCCAGACTATTTGTTTATCGCATCCGGGTATAGTAAACAATTTTAACTCAAGCGATGAGTTAACGTTGTTTTGGAATATAAGCTTGAGTTCTCGATCGACTTTTTGGTCTTCAGCGAGTTTGTTGTAATCTATACTGGTTGTTTGGATTTGCGCAATTCTGGAGAGCATGTCGGCTGTTACATTTTCTTTTTCCTCCACATGGCGAATGTCTGTAGTTATCTGGGAAATATAATCAAGCTGGCGAGCTTGTCGGTTGGAGCACTTTTCAGGATTCTTCTGGAATGCGTAAAGTAGTGGTTTGTGATCGCTGTACATGTGACAGGTGCGTCCTTCCAGCATGTATTTCCTTCCAGCATGTATATTAAATGTAAGCTCTCTGTCATAAGTGCTGTAACGTACCTGCGTTTTGTCGAATTTTGTTGAAAAGTATGCTAATGGTTCGAAGTTTCTGTGTAAGACAGCTCCTGCAGCTTTATCTGAAGCATCGACCCATAATTACAACTCGGCGTGTGCTAAAAGAAATGCATTCGAAAGCTGGGTTTTACATTCTTCGAAGGCTGCTGTCGTAATTTCCGTCCAGTGGAGTTTAGAGCGATCATTCTTTTTGTTACCGGGAACCATGGCTAAAAGTGGTATTTGCGCTTCGATTGCATGTGGGATAAAGCGTCTGTAAAAATTTATTGTGGCCAAGAATCGTGTGAGACCATTGACTGTAGTTGGTTTTTCAAGATCTCTGATAACTTGTACCCGTTGCTTTAGAGGTCGTATTCCTTCTGCTGAGATGGTGTGTCCTTAGAATGTGATTTCGGACTTTCCAAAGATTGACTTTGTAGCATTTAGTCTTAGGTTATGTTTCTGTAAGCGCTCGAAGAGTTGACGGAGGTGAGATAGATGTTCGTCTAAGGATGATGATGCTACACAGATGTCATCCATATATGGAAATACAAAATCTAGTCCACATAGGACATCGTGTATGAGTCTTTGTAGTGTCTGCGCTGCGTTGCGAAGACCGAAAGGCATAAAGATAAATTCCAAGAGGTCGAAAGGCGTAATAATAGCTGTTTTCGGAACATCTTCTGGATTTACGGGAACTTGGTGGAAGGCWTTTTGCAGATCGATTTTTGAAAATATCGTCTTACCATTTAAATTACAGGTGAAGTCCTGAAGGTATGGAATTGGATATCGATCTGGAACTGTCACACTGTTGAGTGCCCTGAAATCTCCACATGATCACCAGGTACCGTCTGCTTTCATGACCATGTGAAGAGGGCTGGCCCAACTGCTGTTCGATGGGCGACAGATGCCAAATTTGATTAAACTTTCGAATTCTGCTTTAGCCGCTGCCAGTTTGTCTGGTGAAAGGGTCTTGGTCGAGCAGATAGAGGTGGGCAGCGAGTTTCGATGTGATGGACGACTGAGGATACGGCTGGGTTTCCGGGTTGTGCGACGTGTGTTAAATTGCTAAACTCTTTGAATAGACTTGCATATGCGCATGACGTGTCGAATGTTTTTATTGATAATTTATTGTTACTTACGAGCTTCCCAAGCGTTGTCACTGATGTTAGGTTGTCGACTAATCGTTTCTTTTTTAAGTCAACCAACAGTCCATAGTGGCTTATAAAGTCGGCTCCAATAATTYCGCTCGTAACGTCGGCGATGAGGAAGAAGTTCCAAAGGAATTCTCGTTTTAAGCCTAAATTTATTTTAATAAGCACTTCGCCGTATACGTGTCGCTGCATTGCTAATTCCAACATTGATGGGTTGGGATTGAATAAAGGAAGGATCATGTAAACTTTCCTGATGAACGATGATAAATCTCTGCTGTCAAAGTCCATGATTCTTGAATCTTCCTTCAAAATTTGCGGTCCTGTTATCTGAAGTGGTTGCTGCTCGCCTGGATTCATTGCTGATGTATCCTCTTTTAATACAACTGAGCTTGTTGTTGTTGCTTTGTATGGTGCACTTTGCTCTCTCTTAAAAAGCTTCAGTTTTTAGCATCGCTCAACTTTGCAGTTTGTTTTTACCGACTGCGCCAGTTTTAGTTGTTCGAGCGGAGGAATAAATAAAAATGCCGACGATGTTACTTCTGTGACATTATATTTTATTCTCTATCTTTCTTTAGATTATGTTCGGTTTATATAACAACTAAAGGATTACAATTTTCTTAATCTTTTTCTTTGTTTTTTTTTATTTTCTATTGAATGCAAACAAAAATGATTCTGTGGTTTACCCGATAATGTCTGGGTTATCATTACAGTCAAACATAAGGACCAAAACATGTTTGTATGCATTTGCATTACGTTCTTTATCTCTAGTTGTTATTTTATTTTTTGTAATGTTTACTTGTTTTTCTTCAATCTTTTATTTTGTCCAATTTACAATATTTTGTTATAAGGTGTCTGGTTGGAATGATAGTGTACACATAACTCGCTATGGAAACTTTTATTATAATATTTTTTCAAATCTTCCTATTGATTTAAAAAAAAAAATGGAAAAACTCGATACTTTTTTATCAAACCGCCGCCATTTTGTCAAATTTCAAAAAACAAAATACCATAAATTAATAATTTTTTGGAAAATTTTGTTTTACACCAAAATTACAGCCTCAATCGCGAACATCATAYAGGACTTTTTTTTTGCATGTCATTTCAACAATTACTTTAACTACTATTCTCCCAATAAATAAACATAAACAATCATTTTTATTCCCCATGATTCTATGTATTTATTTATAAAAAAATCGGACTGTTTAGTTATCCCTTAATAAAACTGTTTTGTTCTTAATTTCAAGAAGGGCCGCCATTCTACAAGTGAGTTGCAAAACTTAATTATTGAACATTTTAAGAATGGAAAGTCTCAACGGGAAATTGAAACAATTGTTAAAATCGAGAGATAAATAAGAACAAACAAGTTGTTCAGCGACCGTCAAGAGAAGTGAATTGTCAAACAAAGCCAGATTTATCCTCGGCTGAGAGCATAAAAACTGCCTAACGCTTAAATTAACTTGTAACGCCGAGACCTCCCCCTGCGGGTAGGGGCGACCCATGCGGGTTCGAGGGGAAACCGAATATACCCGCGGCAAGGCATACCTGTCGTAAGAGGCGACTAAAAGCCATATGCACTATGTCAGGCTTTAGAGACCATGTTTTGATGTAAACATGGTCTAAGTCAGATAAGTGCTATATTATTCAGCTGGAAGTCAAATGTTTAGCTTTATATTTATATCACAAAATGTAAGGCATTTGTCATAGCGTCAAATGCAATCAGTCTTTGAGTTTTTGGGGACTCAATTGGTAGTAGCAAAAGCTACAAAGTCAGACCAAACACTTAAACCTGGTACCACGGGGAGCAGTAAGCCTGGGAGGTAACTCCAATCTGCTCTTTAGGCTTGGCCGTTTGTGGAGATTCGTGGTGGCTGTGGTTTAAACCAAAATGCCGGAAGGACATTTTATCCAATGTGGAGTCGCACTGCGGCCAAGTGCTGGACCCAAAGTACGGCAGAGGTTTTARATGGGCCACGAACCCGACCAAGGTGACTAGGGTGTCCCTATCCACCCGAACCAATTGGAACAGAAAATTAAGTGCAAAATGCATTTATGCTTTGGGGCGCTGATCAACGCATTGTATTGATCTATGTGCTTCTAGCAATAGAAAGCACCGTGAAGTTTAGTCTTCATAGACAGGCATTCACGTAAAAACACATTGACATTCTGTAACGCCGAGACCGTTCGAAAAGGAAGAAATGGCAGAATTGCACAAAAGAAACCCTTTGCTAGCAAGAAGAATAAAAACTTGCGATTGCAGTTTGTCCACAATTGCATTGGAAAATATTTTTCATTATTGGAAAAATTTAGTATACCGTCCCAAGATTTCGGGATTAAAATGGGTATGGTCGGATAGAGAAGATTCTCCAGATCAAGAATATATGATCACAGCCGCAGGAAGCTTATAGTTTTCGAGATATTCGCGTTAAAGTGGAAAATTACCACTTTTTAATTACGTATTTTCTTTTATTTTTAATAAAACAAAAGTGTATTAAGGCTTGTATATAAATTTTATTGCCTCTAATAAATTTACAAACGGATCATCGTGTCTGTTAGCCACATTTTTCCAAAAATAGATTAAAAGAAAATAACCATGGTCGGAAAAACACCGGGGTGTATCAGATTTTTTCGCGCTGAACTCCTTTTTGCGTGGGGGCCTTCGGTCGCACTTCAAAAAAATTATCCTGGTCAATCCAAAACCGGGTGTATAAATTTTTTTTCCTCCGTAGAACTCATTTTTACATACTCGGCCCTTGGGCCGATTAAATTTTTTTATTTATTTTTTATCGTTTATTAACCATGTTTCCTGTATTTAGGGAATAAAGGCTATTTTTGCACTACATATATTATATAAAATTAATGTGTACAAATGAATTAGTGATGTGTTAGTGGTTATAAAAGTGAAAAATATTAATTTCATATCGAGAAAATACGCAATTTTCAACTTCAAACGCGAATATCTCGGAAACTATAAGCTTCCTGCGGCTATAAATATATATAAGTTAAAAAACGTATTGTTATTTTTATAAAAAAAAAAATATTTTCTTGGAGCTATGCTCCTTTATTGAGTTTCACTAATGAACTAAAATTTACAGTTAATTATACTTAACTCTAGACCTCTGTTTGCCGCTGCAACGGGTATAAAGCTGCTGACACTGCGCTTCCCATAGGTGGGCACTTCACGTGTCGCACTCTCAGCGATTTAGTGGTGTCATATTACATTACTTTGTATCATATGATATTAAAGCATCATATGATACTTTTTRAATGTATGGGGTGCTAACTAGTCCCCCCTTGAAATTCAAACGTCCTCGTTGAATCTTTAGGTGTATTGAAAATTTGGTTGAGTCCTTCTATTGCCGGTTGTGACAGTTTATTAGGTTCCTCTTCTTTTTCTTTGATCAAACGATTCTTCCCGAAAATTAGGGCGATGACTATTAAAAAGACRATTAGAGTGATGCTGGTTCCGTATTTGACTCTGTTTGCTGTTCTAACAGACTTTTGTTATTTTACAAGACATTATTTATTTTATTTGAAATTATTTCGTAATCTTCATGCCGTTCCCTTTTCTATTGTTATTAATTGGGAGTTTGAGTAGTCGACTGTACTTTCTGTACTTTCGTCAGGTAGTATTCTGAAAAAGAGTGTCAGTACATATTTAGTTACGTTATCTTACTTTTATGAATTATTTGTCCTTTTCAGTTAACAGGATACTATTTCTATCTTCTTTAACTATTTCCTTACTGTAGGGTTTACTTAGCTTAGTTCCTAATCTCCTATTTTTCTTAACGAATATTATTTGTCCTGGTAGATATGATTTTATTTCCTTCTTATTTTTGTTATGGTATTCGATATCCTTTCTTTGTTTCTCAGCTAATTTTTCTAAGTTGCTTTGTCTAGTTATTTCTATGTCCTCGGGGGTAAACGTAACATATTTATRGAAAAATAGGTCTACTGGTCTTTTAAGTGTAGTGGAATGAACTGAATGATTATACCTAGATACTGCTCTTTCTAAAATTCTTCAAAATTTCTGTGCCCACCGTTTTCTTTTATGCAGCGCATTATTTCGATTAATGTAGAGTGGAACCTTTCCACTTGTCCGTTAGCTTGGCTTTTATATGGAGGAGTATTCTATTCCTAATTCGTCTTTCATCATAAATTTTAAAGAGGCTGAGTTTAGAGATGGCTCATTGTCGATAACTATTAATTTTGGCACTCCGAAGAAGAATTTAATATCTCTTAAGGGTTTTCTGACGTCTTCTATTGCTCTGCTATTCAGGCTTTTTGTTACTGCGTATTTTCTAAATTTATCTAGAGCTGTCATAATTATTTTTCCCTCTGTTAAAAATATATCGATATGAACTGTGTGTCCTGGATATGTTGGTAATGAAGTTTCTGCAATTTTCGGTTGGTTATGATGCCTCTCGTACTTATTTTCTTTACAGACGGTGCAGTTGGCTATTATTCGTTTTATTTTATTTAGCATACCGGGAAAATATTTTGTTTCGAGAATTTGTGTTTTATTGTCAGTGGCATTCCTATGTGCTCTTAGATGTTCTTTTAAAATGACGTTCTCCTGGTCTTGTTCATTATTAATATCTTCAACTAATTTTTGGGTATATCGGCTTTTAATGTTACTAAAGTAAGTAGAATAGATATTTTGCATCATACCCATTATACTTCTTCTGTATGAATTCCATTTATAACAGATTTGTTAAGGTATCGTTTCATACCAGAAATCAATAACTGTTCGTTGTACTCTGGTTCTGTAATTATATGTCTATGAACTGTTGGAAAAATTATTTTAAATGGATATGAAGATATTTCGTCAAACTTGAAAAAAATTTTTTGAAAACATTAATTGGGACTTCTGTACAAGGGATTAGATTATGAGCTTTCATCGCTATGAATCGTAGGTGTGAGTGAGTTTATTTGTATTGGTATCCTTGAAAGGGCGTCTGCAACTACACTTGTTTTACCAGGTTTGTAAGTTAGCTCGTAGTTATATTCTTCTAAAATGGCTTTCCATCGCTTCATTTTACTATTAGTGTTCTTATGGCTTAAAGCATAGGTAAGAGGTTGATGATCGATGATAGTTTTAACTTTTTTTGAACCGTAGAGGTAATTTCTAAGTGAATTAAGTGACCATATTATGCCAAGCATTTCTTTCTCAATGTTCTTCGGCCTTACTTAGAGTTCTCGATATGAAAGTAATTGGTCTACCGTCTTGCGATAGGACGGCACCTAATGCGAAATCTGAGGCGTCGGTCGTTAGTTCGAAATCTTTATCGAAATTTGAATGCGCTAAAAGTATATCCTTGGATACTAAGGTACTTTTTATTTTATTAAATGCTTCTAAGGCCTCGTTGTCTAATTCTATTTCTATTTTTTTCAAGTTCCTTTTGGAGATATGACCGGATTCTCCTCTTAACAGTGCTGTTAATGGTTTGGCTACTTTTGCGTAATCCTGGATAAATCGTCGGCAATAAACTGACATAACTAGGAAGGATCTTAATTCTTTGAGAGTTTGTGGAACTGGGAATTTAGCTAGTGCTTCTACTTTTTCGGAGTTGGTTTTTATCCCATTTGAACTAATTACATATCCTCAAAATTCTACTTCTTCTTTAGCAAATGTACATTTGTTTAATTGGATTTTCATGTTAGCATTTTCTAAGGTTTGAAATATTAATTCTATATTTTTAAAATGTTCTTCTTCGTTTTTGCCAAATATTRTTACATCATCGATGTAAACATAGCATCTTACTCCTATGTGTTGACGAAGGAAATCGTCTAGTGCTCTTTGGAACGTGGCTGGAGCATTTTTTTAGACCGAAAGGTAAGCGGAGGAATTCATATTTTCCGTTGTTTACGGAAAATGCGGTCTTTTCAATGGCTGACTCGCGAAGTGGAATCTGATGGAATCCACTTTTTAAATCGATAACAGTAAATAGTTTATTGTTTCGCAGATTTGCAAGGACTTCGTTAATTTCTGGTATGGGGTATTTATCACTGATCGTAACTGAATTGAGTTTACGATAATCTACGACCATTCCATATTTTTTTCGCCAGGGGCATCTGACTTTTTGTTAACTATCCAAATTGGGGAATTATACGGAGATTTCGATCTCCTTATTATTCCGTTATCTAAGAGTTCCTCAATTTGGCGTTCGATTTCGTATTTTAATGCCATGGGGTACGGGTATGGCTTAGAGTAGACGGGGGTTTCGGTTGTTGTCCGGATTTCACCTTTTACTAGGGTGGTGTAGGTAAGTTTTCATCGGGATCGGAAAAAATATTTGGAGATTTATCGATAATATTATTAACTTTGTTTTGTTGTTCTAATGAGAGATGTGGAATATTGGTTGCCACACTATTCACTTCGTGGGATATTCGTTGTTTTTACGTTATATTCATACTTTGACAAATTGTCATTAAATTTTTGTCGGTATGAATAATTGCTTTTAATTCTTTAAGTGTGTCGTTGCCTATTATGCCATGGAACGACCCTACAGTTGGTAGTATGAAAAATTTTATTTTCCCTACTGTTGGTCCAAAAATATCGACAAAGGTGGGTAATTGTTGAACCTCGGTATGAATCCTTGGTTATTTTGTATACAGTTGGGAGAGTTTTGCGGATATCGGTGTGATTGACGACCGAATGGATGTTGGTCGAAATTTCGTCTGGGGGAGTGGGAATATGTTAATTCGGGGTAAAAAACTCTATTGTTATTATAGTTATTAAAATTGTTATTTCGGGGAGGTCGTGGTGGTGATTGAATATTTGCTTTGTGTGTATTGTTGGCATGATTTATTCTATGTGTCTTGTTGTCGAGTTTTTGATATAAAAGTAGTGCTTGGGGTAAAGTTGTCGGTTCTCTCATGCTGAGAAGACTGGGTAAATCGCCATTTAGGCCTCTAATAAATGTGTCAAGAGCTTTGTCCCTATATGAGTTGGTCATAGTCCGTATGGACTCGTCACTTAGCTCAAGACATGAAATTTTGTCTAATATAAGTGAAAGATGTTGATAAACTTTTTGGTAAAAAGTCGGAATGTCATCATGGCGTTGGACCAGAGTGGTCATCTGATCTGGTACCTATGTCCCTTTTATTAGAATATTGCATCATTAGGCATTTTCGAGTTTGACTCCAATCAAGTGGAGTATTGTACGATTCCAATGCGGTGTCGGCATCGCCAATTATTTTGTGCCTAATGGTATGGATTATCGGAAAATCATTAGGGGTATTTTTGACTCCCTCATACGCTTTAAAGATTCTGTCTACGTTCTTCCTCCAGGAGTTAAATTCTCCTGGTCGTCCTGAAAATTCTCTAAGACATTGTCCGGATGTCTTGTCTAATTCATTTATATTATTCGCGTTCAGTGTTACGCTGTGTTCGGGTTCAGTGAAGACAGTTACAGTTTGTAAATTCATTCGTTCGAGTACTTCTCGAACTATTGTCGTTAGGGGTGGGAGGGTTTAAAGGAAGGGGGGAAGGATTTGAGGGAGGGGTGGTTTGCCCAAAAACTATCCTCATTTGGTTTAACTGTTCTACTAATTCCTCGGCTGTGTTTGGCATTATCTCAAATTTTTTCTCTTATGTTAATTAATCTTAAAAAACTTTCTTTTGTATGAGCACTTTTTTTTACAATATTGTAATCTTCTTACAATAT
This sequence comes from Bactrocera latifrons, assembly GCF_001853355.1. NCBI lineage: Eukaryota > Metazoa > Arthropoda > Insecta > Diptera > Tephritidae > Bactrocera > Bactrocera latifrons. Next base: position 70,460 of record NW_017537486.1, on the reverse strand, counting down.
TTTGTAAGCCTTACATTAATAATTACCAGCTTCCCATGGGGTGTTTTTGATCGCTTCAGGGTTGTCCTTTTTCCTATATCGGTAATGGGGTCAATCGACGTTTCTAGTATAGATCCCACGGTGTACGATAGGCCGCTCTTTAGCACAGTATGTTTGTTGTTTTTCGCTTTTTACACTTTCACAATCCCTACCGTCGCCACTCGCGTAGCCTTACTTTTTGATTTTCAGGCTATTGTCGTACGCGCTGGTCCCTGCTCGGGCGCCAGTTAAAAAGCGTATTGTTATTTTTATAAAAAAAAAACATTTTCTTGGAGCTATGCTCCTTTATTAAGTTTCACTAAAGAACTAAAATTTACAATTAATTATACTTAACTTTAGACCTTTGTTTGCCGCTGCAACGGGTATGAAGCTGCTGACGCTGCGCTTCCCATAGGTTGCCATTACACGTGTCGCACTCTCAGCATTTAGTGGTGTCATATTACATTACTTTGTATCATATGATATTAATGAATCATGTGATACTTTTTGAATGTAGGGGGTGCTAACTTATATTCTTGATCTGGAGAGTCTCCTCTATCCGACCATAGCCATTTTATTCCTAAGACGGTATACTAAACCGACCCGAAAACTCAACCAAGAGACGGATATTTACGGCCTACAGTTAAGCCGGTGGCTGTCTTTGTTCAGCTGCTGGTGTTGGTAAATTGCACTTTGTCAAAGGTATTACGGACAAATATCAATATTTTAATATTTTGAAAATAATCTTGTATAAAGTGCTGAAAACCTTGGTATAAAAAGCACATATTATTTCCCCCAAGACAATGATTCCAAACATACGGCTGGAATGGTTAAAAAATTCCTGGTATATCATTGCCCGAGAGGGTTCAAAACGCTTCCCCAAACATCAGATATAAAGGAGTTGAAAATTTGTGGTATAAATTGAAAATTGAAATAAGGAAACATAGTATATCGAGCGAAAAATTATTTAAAAAGCGCTTTTGGAAGAATGGTGTCCGGAATATACCAAAAAGCTAGTGGTACCTATCACAAATCGTTTGGAGTCTGATATTCGTTAAAAAGGATATCCCACAAAATTTAAGTAGCGAGCAGATCATTATATACGAGGTGTGTTCAAAAAGTATCGCGAATTTTGAATTTTCGCGGGTTATATTCGACTTTCGAATTTTTTGTGGCGTTATGTTGGTACTCATGTCTCTCACTTATGCCGACAAGCTCGGCCATTTTGAGTGCGCGACTTTTTGGCCAAAAACAACACACTAATGATGCCGCAGCCACCGTATTCCCCAGATCTGGCCTCCTGTGACTTTTTCTTGTTCCCTAAACTGAAGAGGCCCATGAAAGGACGACGTTACGCTTCTCTTGACGAGATAAAGACGGCATTGAAGGAGGAGCTGAAGAAGATAAAAAAAAGGGATTTTATGAAGTGCTTCGAAGATTGGAAAAACGTTGGCACAAGTGTATGAGAACAAATACATAAGTGTATAAATTTTTTTTCTTACGATTTTCTTTCGCGTTCTTAAATCAGGAGCACATTAACGAAAAATAATTAAAAATGGGTATTTATTCAAATCTAAATTTCATCAGTACTTGCGGTGTTTTAACGGAAAATTTAAAAAAATTAAACAAAAATGAAAATAAGAAAAAACGTTAGCTTCGGTGGCACCAAAGCTAAATACTCTTCACAAGTGCATTTCTATTAGTAACTATACGTTATGTTTGTATGGAAGCTATATGCCATAGTAATCCGTTCTGAACAATTTTTTTGGAGATTTTATAATTACCTTAGGCAGTAATCCAATTTTCGTGAAGATAACACGTCAAATGCGAAAGTTTTCCATATAAGCCCTTGATTCCGGTCGTTCGGTTTGTATGGCAGCTATATGCTATAGCAATCCGATCTGAACAATTTCTTCTGATATTACATTATTTCAATGAGCAATAACTCATACATCATAAATGAAGAAGTTTCCCATGCAAGCATTTGATTCCGATCATTCAATTTGTATGGCAGCTATATGCTATAGTTAACCTATCTGAACAATTTCTTCGGAGAGTACATTTTTACCTTAGAAAATAATTTATACCAAATTTCGTGAATATAGCTTGTCAAATGTGAAAGTTTCCATACAAAAACTCTATTCCGATCGTTCAGTTTGTATGGCAGCTATATGTTATAGTGGTCCGATATCGACAGTTCCGAAAAATGAACAGCTTGAAGAGAAAATGACGTTTGCAAAATTTCAAAACTCTATCTTAAAAACTGAGGGACTAGTTCGTATATATCTAGACAGACAGATCGATATGGCTCGACATACTGATCATTTATATATACTTTATAGGGTCTCTGACCCTTCCTTCTGGGTGTTACACACTTCGTGACAAACTGAATATAAATATACGAAGACATTTCGTTATTATTTTTAAATAGCAGATTTTTTCAAAGAAATTATTGATAACAACAATTGCACAAGCTGAATGAAGAAAATGTACTTTTAGACTCATTAGACTGATACTAAGTATTTGAAGCAATTTCCATCTGTTGGAAGTGACTTTACAAACTGCTTCATCAATCCCAGCTTTATGTGAAGTGGTGGTAGAAGCACTTTATAAGGAGGCACTAAAGTTTCATACGGGCCATTTTTTTCGCCAACTTTAAACTCCTTTGGAGGCCAACTCCTTTTGATCCAGTGGTTTGCTCGGTCTCTACTATCCCGTAGACAAAAAAAAGCAAGGAATGTGGTAAACCCAATTCCAATTTGTTTCTTGAGATGTACTGAATGACCGACTGGAATAGAAGCATAGAAACCTTCATTTGAAGCAGAACTGCTTTAAGACTTTTTTTTGAAGAATCCAGGAAAATACGCCACTGTGATAGGTCATATGATATCTCAAATATATTTATCAAACCTTCAATATTGCTACAATAAACAACTTGTCCTCATTGGCAAATTCTGAATAAACTGTTTCTCACGACAGCAAAACAGGAGGAAGACACACCCGGAAAAATTAGGTTCCTGCTTTTGAGCCTTGATCCAAGCATCTCAGCAGTGTTTTTGGGAAGATTAAAGTCATCTTCAAATTCAAACTTTGACTTGTCATCGGGTTTAAGTTAACACCTTCTCAGTCAGAACTTTCGGTCCCTTGAGGAATGGGAATGAAAGTGAGGAAAGCTCTCTGATCGCTATTCACTTGGGTGTGGCCATGAATGATTCTTTTACGTATGGTTCAAGCGCTCAACTTCCGGTCTTTCACCAAGTATTTGCTGGGTAGAAAAAAAATATCCCTTTGAAGGGTAGCCAAAGTGAAAAGGGAGAACATCCTCTCCCAGGGTTTGTGGCCTGGATTTGGGACCCGCCACGTAAAAAACGCAATAATGAAAAATATTGAACAGTCTCGGATGAGAGACCTCCCATGGCAAACGAATTAAGGATTGCGATTTGAGGGCATGCACTTTTAACGTCTGGCCCCTTAATTGGATGTCCTTGTTAGAGTGAAGTCCACGATCCAAGAAGTGCGATGAACGGGTCAAGGACGAGTAAGTCCATATGGAATTGTGGGAGCGCACCCCGGTGAAGAGAAGAGCGATATGACCAAAAATGTCTTTTATGACTTTAACGCCAAAGTGAGCAATGATGGTTTCTTTGACGCAAACGTTCGATAAATTCACCCCCCATGAGGTAACATCCTCAAATGAGTTGAGGCTGATCGACATCGGAGGGCCCCGAGATATGGCTCTCTGTCGTACTAGATTCCAGCATAAGAAAATTCATCAAGCTACTTGGGTGTCTCTGGACTTTTAATTCTTTGAGAGCACTCATCAGCCACTCGGTATAACGGAATTGTGGAACGCATTTCAAGTTCCTTACGTACAGCTGCAAACGAAACCATTGGTTTTCGGAAAAGAAAAAGAAAAACTGGTACAACAAGGAGTGCCGTGTCACAGAGGAGAGAAAACATAGTGCGTACATAAGCAACGTTAATATCGATCAAAGCACTTGCGGGATTTGATAAATGCCGAGAGTTGAAGAGGGAAACGATTCTCATTTGCAGAAAAGAAAAAGAGATGCCAAAGTATGAAATTTCGAAAATTCTACGAAAAGATGCGACAACTGACAAAACATTTCAAAATAATCTACTTGTAGTAACCGATGCCCAGAGAATCCTAAAATTATGGAGGGAACACTTCTAAAGTCTGCTGAATGTTAGTGAGGGTATACCTTCAAGCCCGACCATGAAATAGTCCGAATAGCAATTACCCATCTGAAGAACAGCAAAACCGTGAGGAAGATAGATTGCCGGCCAAGCAGTTAAAACATAGCGTCGAAGAGCTAATAGATATCATGCATCAGTTTCTTTGTTAAATATGGTCGGGCGAAAGCATGGCCAACGATTAGAATATAAGTGTGCTTTGTCCTTTCCAAAAAAAGGAGATCTCACAATCTGCGCCAACTACTATGTCGTAAGCCTGCTCAACATAAGGCTCTATCGAGCGTATTGTGTGAAAGATTAAAATCCATCGTCAATAAACCGTTTTGAGCTTATCAGTGTAGCTTTAGACCTGGAAAATCTATGCTGTTATGATGAATTTGATATTCCGGCAAAACTAATACGGCTGTGTAAATTGACATTGAGCAACACCAAAAGCACCGTCAGTATTGAGAAGGACCTCTTCGAGCCGTTCGGTACCTAACGACGTTTCAGACAAGGAGACTCTTTTTCGTGTGACTTCTTCAATCTACTTTTGGAAAAATAATTCGAGCAACAGAACTAAACAGAGAAGGTATCGTCTTCTATAAGAGTGTTTAACTGCTGCCGTACACCGATGATATAGACATCATTGGCTTTAACAACCGCGCCGTTAGTTATGCTTTTCCCAGAATGGATAAGAAGCGAAGAAAATGGGTCTGGTGTTGAACGAGGCCAAGACGCCATATCTCCTCTCATAAAACAACCAGTCGTCGCACTTGCGACTAGGCATGCACGTCACTATGGACAGTCATGCCAGAGTCGTAGATGACTTCGAAATCCACGCAGAATATCTCTTGCCAACTTCGGACTAAGCAGGCAATTGAGAAGTTAAGTCCCTCATTAGAATACCGCATGAGCTGTATGAGATAATATACAACATTGACATTGTTCAGCGAATTAAAACACAGCGGCTACGCTGGCTAGGTCATGTTATCCGAATGGACGAAAACACTCCAGCTCTGAAAGTAGTCGACGCAATACCCGCCGGCGGAAGTAGAGATAGGGGAAGGTGCGCCAGTAAGGAAGAGAGGGATGGGATGAATAGCTGATTGCAGATTGGGATATGAAATTGACAGCTTACTTTTTGAATTAGTAACAGTCAGCACTATAGTTGTTCTGCTCGCGCCATACCATAGGAATCGCATATCGGAAAGTTTTTTCCTTGCTATTTTCGAAGGTCTTCAACATATCGTTTGCAGACTTTATGAGGTGTACAAACTTTATTATGATCCTCAAGTTGTAAGCCAAAGTGCGCGAAGTAATATATACAGAACATCTATAAATCAATGACGATTGACCATATTTTTACGCTGTCCCATTCATTACTATCGGAGCGCATACGTTCATTTAGAAAGTAATGATAGTTAGGGTCTGTCTAAATTTAAAAACAGTAATCAAAATGAAATTATAGTTATTTATTTATGACTTCAAATTACTACTAGTACTCTGCCTACGAGATAAGTCACAACTCCAAAAGAAGATCTAGACTATAAGACTTTGACGAACCCAAAAGCTGTACCATCTCAGGTATAAAACAAAAGAGGAGCAGGCAGTATCGTCGAGCCATTTGGTACTGTTCACAAGATAAAAAATGAAAGAGCATTAGTAGATAACCAAATGAGTATTTTAATTAATTTAGAAAAAATCAACAAGATAACAGTCAGGAATTTCAGAAATTATACTCGAGAGTGACTAATTGTTTATCAGTGTTGGAAACACAAAATATTTCCACAGAATCGTGGGACCCCATCTTAGTAAGCAAATTTGCAGCGACTCTACCTGTTGCTGCTTTGCTACAAGGGAGCAACCACTACTTGAAACGAAAAAATCGCCAAATGGTACTAGATGAAAGAATTTCTAACTCAGTATGAAATAGCGGAGCGAGTAGACAAAAAATACATTAAGCCAAAAAGTCATCAAAATTACTCAAGTAAAAACTTGTTTAAACCTCAATTCAGTAATAACATGCAACATATTAGACATATTAATAGAAACCAAAAATTCGTGTCAAAGCAAACCAACCTATGGCAATCATTATGTGAAACCTGTAAGGGCGGTCATAAAATACGATATAAAATGTCTGTTTCAGATAGGAATATCTTCAATACAGACTTTGCATAAACTATCTGTCCAATTCTCACATGATAGGAAACTGTGAAMGAAAATTCAGTGTTGTGTACGAATAACGAAGACACCACTCATTGCTACATATCATAAATTTTCAAAATATAAAGCAAAATCAGTTTCATAAAATCACCTGGTTAGTCGCTACAACCAAATTTGGTAATCCAGAAAAAGGGAAGAACAACCATGTTGTTCTAAAGCAGCAAAAATTCACCGCACAATAGAACATTAAGTAGATTTATTCAAATTAAGAGCATTAATTAGGCTCTCAAAATTATCTTATATCATTAAAGACTCAAATCGACTTATAATGCCAATAACACTGTTGCGTCAAGCTATTTATATATGTTCAAACTTAAAATGAAMAAAAAAAACATGAAGACAAAATTAAATAATTTTTTTTTAAATACGTATTATATTTGAATTGTAAAGTTTTCTTTTTGAACATTTTTCTGCCAAATTTGCAAATAAAATCACTAATCACTTTCAGTCATAGATGGGCACACTTCATTATATATTTACTGCATTACGTACAGCAGTAAACAGTAACACTTTACTGATAATTTAATTAAATTTGCATTACCAGTACAGTTTTATTGATTACTGGAAAAATTTGCAGTAAAGATATTTTTTTACAGCTTACTGAAAGAAATTGCAGTAAAAATACTGAAAATATTATTTGATTTGCAAAACCAGCAAAATATTTACTGTTTACTGAAAATGGTTACTGGTAGTTAAAAATCAAAAGCCAACCATATTTTTGTTTTCATTGAAACATTTATTTCAACTTGTTATCCGCCATTAGCTTTTCTTAAAACAAGCATTTCGAAATTTGCATCGCTGAGTTTTTGCCTTCTAGAGCGGTTAACAATACCAGCGAAAGAAAACAACCGTTCTACAGGTGCAGATGACGGTAATGGGGTATTATATTTTAGAAAAACGTTTTTAGTAGCCTGATGTTTATTTAAAAAACTTGTTGTGGCGTCTCGTTCCACCAGGTATAAAAGCGTTTCCTGAAGATAATTGCCTGAGTCAGTGGAACCACTCTGTATGCTTATATCTATTTAAGTGAATATATGCATAAATCCAATATTTAATTGAAAGTCAAATTCAAAAATTTTACCATTACTTTCTTCCCCGAAATCAAGGAATGTTTTTTGAGTAGTTTGAGGCGGAACACGTGTTGCGTCATCTGCTATCTTTCCATACTTCACTACATAAGTGTTGAACATTTTTTTTACTTCTTCTTCTGTTTGCGTCGTTGCTGTTTCTAAAAGGGCTTTTAAAAATCGCAATTTAATGTCAGGGACAGAAATAGCGGCAATAACAGCGTCCCAAGCGTCAGACTGAATCAGGCAGTACTTTTCAAATCTTTTAAGCAAAGCTATTTGCATTTTTTCGCTTATTTCGGATAAATACTTAAAGCTTGCAGGCTCCAAACGACGTAGTTTTATTCTCAAAGTCACTATAGTGGGGATAAAGTAACCAAAACACATGGTCTTTTCGTCCTGAAGGAAGTCGATCGCTTCTGCAATAGGCCTCATAAGCTTTGCGTACTTCTCTAAGTACTCAACTTCTTCCCTGAGAATGGTAGGAATTTTTAAACGGTAACACAATTCTGCTAAATTGGTTTTGTGTTGCAGCAACTTCGTAACGGAATCGTTAAGAGAGTTCCACCTTGTTGTGCATGGAGTTATTAAATTCGCGTTTATAACTTCATTAACTACTTCTGCAGATTTTGGTCTATTGCGTTTATTCCAAAGCTGTGTGCATCTACAAAGTTATAGAAAATATATAAATGTAAAAAGTGTAACTGAACACATCAAATAATTTTTATCTTTGGAAGATCTTTTGTGAATATCTTTAATATCCTGACTTGATGAATTCAAAATTTTGTTGAAATCGGTTGAAGGCAAAAGATTTAGAGTGTTGCTCGCCCAAGGAAAGTGCTTTGACARACGTGGAATTACAGATCGAAATTGAGAACCTAAAGCAAATATGGAGTCATTTGAATCGGAATCAGAGTCAGATCCGTCATCACTGTCACATTCATTTATAGGTCCTAAATCAATGAGAATCAATAATTGAATATATTGATTTGGATTAAATACATATATGCGATATACTCCACTTACTTAATTCAACTCCAAATTCTTTAAATGCCTTAATGAAGTTAGATCCATTGTCAGTAATCGTATAAAAAATTTTTTCCACGGGTAATTTATATTGCTTACTTATGTCGCATATCATTTTCGGCACACCATCAAAGGAATGAGTTCCTTTAAACCTTCGACAAGCCAGTGCTACAGACGTCCGCTCAAAACTGTTAGAAGCTAAAAAGTGGCAAGTGTAACCAAAAAATGATTTTTTTCCACCTGACCATACATCTGCAGATACGCACACGTATTCAATATTATTCAGCTCAATGACCAGATTTTGAACATATTTAGTGTGGCTCTCGAAAAGTAACCTGGTAATTGAACGGCGGCTCGGAAGACTTTTACCAGGAAATAGTTTTTTAAAACTTTGGTTACTGACTGTGGACAAGGGAGACGTTGTGTTGCAAATAAAATCCAAAATGTCATGGTTAAAAGAGCTTTTGCGGCTTACGACAACCATCAATCAAGCCACACATTCTTCTTTGATGAGGAGTTTGGTTCATTTGCATTTTAATGAAATTGTGAAACTTTAAATAATAACATATATAATAAATAAAATAGTGCTATTTTGCATCTCTTTAAACACACCGTCTCCATAATTTTGAAAAATTTCTCASTAAAGAGAATCTTATTAACACCTTCCTTTATCAACGAATATGGTGTACTTGAACTTTCACTTAAATTGTCATATATCATAATATTGTGACTTATTTGTGAGTTCCGACCGTTTGAACAACTTGGAATATTTTGTTAGCCAACGAAATCTTGGTCATTATTGCAATCATCACTATTGAAATTTAATTTAATATTTTTACTGCTAATTTTTTCAGTAATCAGTAAAACTGTATTGGTAATGAAAATTTTATTTCATTATCAGTACAAAAAAAAATTTTACTGCAAATTTACAAAGTGCCCATCTATGCTTTCAGTATTGTTAAATAAAAATGCGTAAGGATGTAAAGTGCACAATCCCTATAAAGTTTATTTATAACACGAGAAAAATACAATTGTATATTTGAAATGCGAGCACATATTAATTCGCAAACCGGACCGCTGAATGATCATAGGAAGTATTTGTGGCTCCGCGTTGAGTTAAGTTCAATTACTTTATTGATTAAGTCCAATGGCAGCTAGCAGAAACCGTGTGGAGACGACGTTTATTTATTGAAATTGCAGCGCGAATGGTGATGAGCGAAATGTGTACACGAATTGAGTTAGTTTTTCCGTTGTCCATTCCTTTTGTTGGTGGGGTTGGGGTACAGGTGTGGTGAGTTGGGTTGCGTATCAGCTGTGGTAAATTAAGCTATCTTATTAGGGTGCGCCAGTTTTCCCGGGTAGAGTGGGTAGATGCTTAACTCATTTAAACATCTAGGGCCCCTTAGGCGAATATTTTGCCTAGTATTGCGTATGCATATGCTGTTGCATATATTTCAGCGTACTGTTGGTATAGTTGCCAAGGGTGCAGAATACATGCTGTAAACCCTGGAAATGCCTTTGGTGTGAATGGCTAGGAACTATATTTTGCGAGCTTATCCGACTTATTATTATAGTAAAAAAGTGTACACGTTGTTTGGTCTTATTAATTTTATTTGTTGTTATTTACAATTTATTATTTAATCTTTTTATCACTTTATTTAATCTCATCTTTTGAAGGATAGTATCTCCACGCCTGGYTTAGATATGGCCAGAATGGGTACTCCTTAGCCCTGGAGTTAGGACTATGAAATTAGAAGAATCTTGCGAGAGAATGGCCGTGAATGGAGAACGGCTTCAATTCGTGGAGTAGAGAATTCTCCATATTTGTAATTAATTTTATACTTTGTATAGCAGATTCCCATAACCCGCCCAAATGAGGAGCGCTTACATAGATGGGATAAGAGCGACCTTTGCCTTTTTCAAGTGTAGGTGCGTTACTGTATCGTATTGGGAGTATGGTGATCCCTTAACTTCTTTTTGAGATTTTATTTATTTTTGGACTTTTTGATACAACTGTGTTATATTTTATGTTTTAGGGCGTATGCACTAGTTTGGCGTTTAGTAGCCTACCACCGCTATAAGATTTGTTCAGAATTGTTGTTTTTTTTCCATTATTGGTGAAAGCCATCTTGCGGGGCCGAAAAGTTGTATGTGCTTTTAATATATAGACTGTCAGAGATAAATCTGACTTTGTTTCTTATACCTATTTGTTGAGTATTGAAAAATTGTGGCTCTAGTGGTAGTCGTACGACGTTCCAACCAATTTTTGATCTAGTAGTTGTGGCTTTAGAGAAGTCTTCACAATACTGATCTTCTACAGTTTTGTTTGTCATACGGGGAAGTTTTCTTAACTTTTGAAATTTCCTTAATTGTGAATTAAGGTATTTGTTTTTATTATACTCGACTTGAGTTGGTATGGTGGTGATTAGGCGTCATGAGCCCCTTTTAGGCGAGTCCAAAAATTTTTAAGATTTTAACTTTTTATTTCTAATAACGATTCCGAGTTTTCGTGAATCGGTGGAGAGGAAAATGTAGTGCAGTATCTTTTTAAACTGTCACTTTCTGAAATAAATTTAATTGCCTGAGCGTGTAGCTCTTGCAGATGTATTTTGATTTTTCTCGTTAATAACCATTTTAGTTTTAYTTTAATTTTTTATATGTAAAAATAATTAAATTTTTTTCTCTCAGTGTAACTGATTTAAATAAGGCAAAATGGTACTGCTTGAAACCGAATACTCTTTTAGGTAAATAGAGTTTTGAATTTAGATTACCTTGTTAAAATGTTAGTTTTATTAATTACGTTTTTTATAGACTAGAACGGTAGAACTAATTTTATTTTTATTATTATTTTTTTGCTTTATGTTTAATTAATTTATATTTCTTATGTCCGAATGTTGTGTAATTAGGTTCACCTTAATACGTGTAGGTGTGTGTACATGCGTAGGTAGGTACTTTTGTGCGATTGAGAGCTCGCTAGAGAGATCAATTCGCTTTTTTGAATATTTTCTTTGCCGTTGTTTGTTAATAATTGTTATTGAAAGAGTGAGTGAGGGTGCATATGGTAAAGTGCACAATCCCTTTAACGTTTATTTATAACTCGAGAAAAATACAATTGTATATAGTTAACACCACCATTTACTTGTTAAATCACTCCGAAATAAACTTCCTTTTTTGTTGGGTTTTTGGAACGGTTTTTATTTTGTGCATAACTTGGGTTTTTGTAAACTCAACTCTCCCCGGTCGGATATCAGATACAACATTAACTTTTTGGTCGGATATTCCTTACAAAATTGTGGAAGTAACTCCTTGCTCGGATCGCACTGGAACTTTTGTTGGTTATGATGAAAAAAAAACGAGGTGGAACAGAAAAACTGCTGCGCGCCGAAAATAGCCAAAAAAAAAACGTCCGTCTTCCAGGACGAGGGTTTTTGCTCGTTGGGCTGTGGGGAGTTATGGTGGGTTGATGTACGTTGTATATTGGTGTGTGTGTGTGGGTGTTGACTGCTGCTTCCAGTCGATGAATGTTGTCTCCAAGTGTGGTGAGTGTGGCAGTGTTGCTTTATTAGTGGTGTGTTGTGTAGTGTAGTGGTGTATGCGGGGGGAAGCTTAACTCATTTAGCCATCCCGCCCCCTGGGCGAATGTTCAGCCTAGCAATCGCTGGAGTTGTTGCAACGTTGCTAAGTCCGGACGTGCGCCGGTAGTGTGGCCTTTGACGATAACCTCTGGTGAGTTCTGCGTTTTGCTAACGCCATAGACGGAATTCAGGAGGGGGTGCCGGTCTTCGTCGTCATGTCACACGGTTGGTTTGCTGCGGTCTGCGAGCGGCGTGTGAAGCTGCCTGCCACATATTTGACACAAGAGTCACACCCAGAGTCACAGTCCTCAGTCGCGTGCGTTTGTGTCAGACAATTGCGGCAATGCCAATGCTCCTGTGCTACCTGCTGGCGCTGGATGGGTAACATGCCATTGAAGAGTCCACAGTGTTGCAGTCTATATGGGTGGCGACAAAGGGGACATCGTGTACGATGTGGCTTTGCTGGTGGTGACGGTGTGGTTACAGGTATACCATTGCGAGCTGCAGTTGAGGGTACTGTTGCGGTGATTGTTCGGGTTGCCGATGTTGGTCTGGACTGGGCACACTGATGGCCAATCGCAGTGTTGGCGTGGGAGTTGAATCCATATGTGCTTGTATGGAGAAAAAGTCGGGTTTAGTTGCGGGAGACCGTATATATTATGAAATTGTGTGATTTGTAACCAACTTTATTTGGTTTGTCAGAGTTTACTAATCTACCCATTATTTTTGTAGTAACTAATATTATAGTAATATTACTACTGTATTAGTTCATATATGGATGTTTCAATTCCTGCGTGTCGGTAATATTGTACGGATTGTTCATTACGCGCATTTTCGCTATTATAAGCGGTTGGTAGGAAGCACAGTTTAACGAGCGGTCTGGTCAGATTTCTGTTTTGAGTACGGAGATCGACTACTCGGATATGATCTCGTAGCCGTGATGTAGCTTCTCTATGCGACCAAGCCGCCATTCTGTAGGGAGGAGACAATCGTCATGAATAAGGACAAAATCTTCAAGCTTTGGCGCCTTTCGGCAGTTTTCCAGCGGTACCTTTTGTGAAGGTCCTAATATACTCCTCCTTCCATCGGCGGCTGAAATAATGATGGAGAATTTTAATTCTTTCCCATCTATTTAGTAAGGAAAGCGACTCCACGCCTGGCTCAGGTATGGCAAGAATGGGTGATCCTTTGAGAAAGTGCCCTGGTGTAAGAGCAGTTAGATCTGAGGGATCTTGGGAGAGTGCCGTCATTGGCCGTGATTTGAGAACGGCTTCAATACGAATTAATAATGTTGTAAATTCTTCAAAGTTTAATTTGTAGTTTCCAGCTACTTTTTTAAAGTGGGATTTAAAGCTTTTTACCCCAAAATTCCCATAAACCACCCATATGAGAAGCGCTTGGAGGCATGTGCTGCCAGTTAATGCCTTCGGGGGCGTACTTTTGTACAATCTCAGGTGAAACTTGTTTGATGAAGTTCACAAACTGTTTTTCAGTGGCTCTTTGAGCTCCTATAAAGGTCTTGTCATTGTCGCTCATGAGTTTTGACGGAAAACCCCGTCGTCCGACGAAGTGAGCAAATGCCGCGAGAAAAGCCTCTTTTGTCAGATTAGTACATAGCTCGAGGTGTACTGCTTTTGTCGTAAAACAGACAAGCTGCGTAGCCTTTTATTAGTGTGGGAGACCGTAACATGGACGMCTTTATTTGAAAAGGCGCAGCAAAATCGACACCTGTGATAGTGAAGGGCAGAGCAAAGTTGCAGCGGATTTAGTACTAGAAGTGAGGTCTTTTTATCAATCGGTAGATGCGATAAGAGCGACCTTTGCTTTTTGTAAGTCTAGGTYAAGAATTTGAGACGTTCGATTGGAAATATTAGTTTTCCATGCATGTGGTGGTTTTCCCAACCAGGCTAATACAATCTCGGAATCGGACCAGAGATATAATTTATTTTTTGCCATATTCAGTTGCGTTTCCACTATGGATGCTAGTTTAGCAAGTAGTAGTGCACCACATAGTTCTAGTCGTGGTAGACTTATTGTTTTTAGAGGAGCCACTTTTGCTTTTGCATCTAGTAAGTGGCTTGTGTTGGCCTTGTCACTTTGTGTGCGAACATATATAGTGACGCAATACGCCTTTTCAGACGCCACGACTTTGTTCTCTTAGATTGCTCGGGAACTGGGACCACTTTTTTAAACGAAGTGGTTTTACTTGCTCGTCCCAGTCGATACCATCTAGCCGAAATTCTTGGGTCAGGATTTTGGCTTGTATCATAATTGGTGATAGCTGTCCTGCGGGGTCAAAAAGTTTTGCCACATAAGAGAGAATTTGGCGTTTTGTAATGTCGGATAATGCGGATATGGACTCAGTCGTGTATGAAAACTGGTCCGATGTCGCATTCCATTGGATGCCCAGAGTTTTTGTGGTACTTTCCTTTTCGAATATATGCAATTAAATTAGTGTCCAACAAATTTTCTTTTGGTATGTTTTTTAATATATTTGGGTGATTTGCCGTAATCTTTTTTAATGCAAACCCTGCGGATTTGAGGGCTTGGATTAACTGTGATAATGATTCGTATGCTTGTGGAAGTCTGTGACTTCTAGACAGAATATCGTCTACATACGTTTGTGTTTTTAACACCTGGGTTGCCAGAGGAAATTCTGACTTGGTGTTTTGAGCCAATTCATGGAGTGTTCGAATGGCTAAGTATGGGGCACAGTTAACGCCAAAGGTCACTGTTTTTAGCTTGAAGCCGAGTTGTGGTAGTAGATTTTGAGGCGTTGAAGGCAACTCTTACTTTAGTTGTTTTTTATCTGACTTTATTACTGTATGATGTGGCAAGTAAAATGAGTAGTATTTTCCTTTGATGATTTTTTCGCACGGGCTTACTTCCTCCATGTGATCTAAATGGTACCTCCAACACACCATCATATTCTGGTTTGAGCTCACCTTTTTTAAGTAGGTTTCTTTCCATACTTTGAAACTGCTTTATTGCAGAGGTGCGAAAGTGACCTAAGGCGATTGTGTTGAGAAATTGTTTTTTTATATCGACCATTATCTGATCTAGTAGTTGTGGCTTTGTAAAAGTCTTCACAATACTGATCTTCAGGGGTTGTGATTGAAACGGGGGGAGTTCTTTTATCTCCCAAAATTTTCTCAATTGTGAATTGAGGTACTCGTTTGAGATTTCCTCAACTTGAGTTGTCATTGTTGTGACTGGTTCCGTAACTAGTCCACTTAGGATCCAACCGAAAATAGTTTTTTGTGCCGAATTCGACCATTGCCGTAATTTAAAAGTTGGCTTGTTTTCTTGGTAGTTTTAGCCTATTTTGTGCCCTAGACGCTATGAGAGATGGTTGTGATTCTTGGCCTTTTAGAGCTCTGAGTTTAAACAGTTCTCCTCGATGTTCGATGGAGCCGAGAGCTGTGGGTAGTAGTACCCTACTTTGATTTTCGGTGTGTAGCGTTTGAGGTTTTAATACCTTTGAGCAGCATGGTGCTTCTTGGCAATTCTGTGGATTTGGCACTTCGGGATTTGTTTTTGCAACTAAACCCGTGTCTCTTCTGATATTTGCGCTGTTTGGGGGTAGGCTGCAAAAATTATTTACATGAAGCATCGAATGGTGTCGTTTATGACAATAGACGCAGTTAAATTTGCTTTCGTACTCTTTGAGTGTAAGCGCATGCGACAGACAGTTTATACAAAGTCTTTTGGTTTTCGCGAAATTGTTACCTTCGATAATGTTAAATTTTTTAAATCTCTCGCAAGCTTTGAGCTTTTGCCCTCCTGTAAATAGTTCGCCTGATCTATATTTATGTTGTTGAGATGAGAATGATTGCGTTTTGAAGAAGCTTCTATTCAAATTGTTCTGTCTATTGTGAAAAGCTTCTATTGAAGTCTTGCTGAATACTTTTTGGTTGACTTGTATTTATTTTTTTTTCTACCCTTTTTCGTACTGGGTAGTGAGAAAATCTCTCATTTGTTGCCATGTTGGGCACTTTTCTCGGGATGAGAGCGATTACTCCCACAATAATAACAACTTTTCTGGTAATGCTGCTATGCATATATTTACCAGTATAGGGTCCCAGTTGTCTGTGGGAATGTTTTGGGTCGATAAAATCGACAAACAATTGGAAACAGTGGATTGAAGTTTGATAAATTTTTCGCTGGTTTTCTTTTGAATTTTTGGCAAGTTCATTCAAATTGTTATCTGCTTATCGACCAATATTCGTTCATTCTCGTATCTTAGTTTTAAAGCTTCCCAAGCCATATTAAAATTGTCGTCATTTAATGTGAACTGTTTAACTATGACGCCAGCTTGACCTTTTGTTTTGTATCGGAGGTGATACAATTTTTGTGCATTAGATAATTTTGGGTGGTTTATGTAAACGGCTGTGAACATGTCCTGGAAGGACGGCCATTGTTCATAACCCCCCTGAAAAATTTCTGTGTCACATGCGGCCACCTCGAGGTGGATGCCTAAACGTGCCTCTTGACTTTGTACTTTTGGCATCTCTACCCGCGGTAGTGGAGTAGGTGCAATTGCTTTAATTAGTTTCAATTGATCAGTAATCATTGCTTTCGCTTCTTCAAATTGGTCTAAGCAATTTTCGTATGTGGCGTAAGCCGAGGATTTTAAATTTTCCGGTAGATCTGAGTCATCAGATTCTACTATTGCGTCATTAGAAGCTTGAAGACGTGGCCAAAAATTGTCCAGATTTTCTTTTTTTATCTTGAATCGGCGAAGATGAAAATCGAGTGCAGTATTTTATAAAACTGTCACTCTCAGCAATAAATTTACTGTATATAATGTCTTTCTCCCGTTTTGTTTTGTGGCACCTTGCTTTGAGCGTGTACCTTCTGCAGGTGTACATGGACCTTTTTCGTCCGAAAGCATTTTTGATACTTTTAGTAATTTACAAGATTTAGACTCTTTAGAATCTGTGTTTCTTTAGAAAAGTTAAATTTTATGAAATAATTCAGTCAGTGTAAACTGACTTTGAACAAATTCGTGATTTCTCCGCGAAATAATTTATTAATTATGGAATTTATAATAATTTTTTTTTCGAATTAAATCAAATAACGTGTTTAGTGTTTATTAATCTCGAAAATAGTAAAAAAATTTATTTATTATTTATTTAATTATTAAAATAGCGAAATTTATTTTAATAATAATTTGTATTGTGTTTCATGTTTTATGTGGTATACCTACAGAGGAATCCGTTTGTATGTACTCGCAAATGAGTGCTCGTGTATTAGATCAATGCACTTTGTACATAAGTACGCAGTCCTGCTTGTTTTTGCCGAAAGTGTGCCAATTTGGACTTTGAACATGTAAAATAAATTTTTCGCAATAGTTTATTTATTTGGTTATTTATGTAAAAATATATATTATGATATTTTATATTTTCTCTACCGAACCGTTTAATTTCTTGCGAATGCTTTTTTTTGATTTTTTTATTGAAAGTATTAAAAAATTTGTGGTAYCCTAGTAGGGTATAATGTCCCGTATATATGTACAGTAGAAATTCGATAATCCGACTACTCTATAATCCGGAAATCCAGTAATCCGAGGGGTTATATTCTTACTACTGGCTATTTTGTAGTCCGAATTAATTGCAACTCTATAATCCGAATTGTATGATGTGCTCATATAATCAATGGAATGAAATGATTAACGAGAATTTAACGCATATTTTGTTATTGTGTATCAGTTTTTCAAGTGATCAGTCGCAAAATGAATAATAAAAAACGTGCTCATAAAACTTTGTGTTTATTAGATAAAATAAAAATAATCGATGAAATAAAAAAAGCAAATCTAATAAAGAATTAGCCAACAAATACGGAGAAGGACGTTCGACTATTTCTGATATAAAAAGAAAAGGTTATAGGGTTAAGAGGTTTGTGTGTATAACTGTTACAATTAGTTTGCAAGTTTTAATTTTTTATACATTTGTTTTAAAGAGAATCGGAAAATGCAAGCGCTAAAAATCTAAAGGTGCGTCAAACTTTAAGAGAAGGTCAATTTTTAGAGTTTGAAGGACGCCTATACTCTTAGTTTTTAAGGCAGCGGGAACTTCAAAAGATACACGTGAAATTTTATGCAAAAAGGCCAAACAAATGTTTAAAGATAGGTATGGCAGTGGCAAAATATTTAATGCGTCATATGGATGGTATAAAAAATTTAAAAAGATGTTTTAGTACCTGCATTTATACGGCAGTTGAAAGAACTTCAATCATCAGAAGACTTATGCGACACACAAATTTTTAACGCAGATGAGTCGGCCCTTTCTTGGAAATTACTTCCTAGTCAAGCTTTGGTACATGCTAAGGAAAGATCTGCGCCAGGAAGAAAAATGTCTAAAGAACGGGTTACTTTTCTTTGCTGTGCAAATAAGGCTGGAGATCACAAAATTATAGTTGTAGGAAAATCAAAAAAGCCGCGTTCTTTCAAAAATCTTCCTCCAGTAGAGTACTACGCACCTAAGAATGGTTGGATGACTTCATATATTTTTTCGCAATGGTTTCAGAATTCTTTTGTTCCACAAGTTAAACAATACCAAACTGAAAACAATCTGGACCAAAGAGCGCTACTAATAATAGATAACGCTTCATGTTATCCTACTGAACTTGTTTATGAAAATTACAAATGTTTTTTTTACCCCCTAATTGCACTAGTTTAATTCAACCTATGGACCAGAACGCCATTAGAATAACCAAACTGTACTATAAGAAATCGCTTTTATGTCATATAATGGGAGGAGGTGGAGATTACGATAAGTATTTGAAGTCTTTTACGTTAAAGGATGCATGTATTTTCCTCAAACATGCATGGAACAAAGTTCGAGAGGAAGTAAGTAAAAAAGTGCTGGTCAAAAATTTCTCATGAAAATAACATCTCTGAAGATGATATTCCTTTGGCTACTCTTCGACAAAATATAATGTATATAATTATAACCCTCACCTTTGGCATCAATTGCGCGCTCTTTTTGGCGATTAGAACATTACATGAAATAGCTAAAACATGTGAAACAAATCTATCTCTAGCAACTTCTGTGTTGCAAGCACAAACAAACGTGGACGACATTCTATCAGGTAGCCACAGTATCACATTAGCGTGCGAATCACTCAGGGGATCAAAGCACTCAAATCAATTGGGAAAATTACATCAAATCATCCAAAAAAGAATAAAAGGCAGGTTTATTGGACATAGATTTCCTTAAATTCGAAAAGACCAGTACAACAAAAGCCCCAAGAATTCACTGGAATATCATAGCAGATCAATTCGTATATAAAATTGAGTCAACATCTGCAATGTCAACCATAAACTGTAAATATTTTCCTCGGTGGCTTTCGCAAATAATGATTCAAGCAAAAATCCTCCCTTTGTGACAAAATGGCACTAAATGAGATGAGCAGGCAAAACCTGTGCGATTAACAAAATTTGTTTAATTTGCTAAAAACTTCCATTCTATTTCGGAAATCAGAAACCAGCGATGGGTAAATTTCACCTCTAACATTAATGTAGAAAGAGCTAAATGGCTTCTGTGATGCCTCTGAAAAGGCCCATTGCGCAACATTTTTTGTACGCACTCAATACGATAACAAAATAACTTCACATCTTTTGGTAGCAAAAGCCTAAGTTGCTCCTCTGAAGACACTAATGCCCGATTTCACAGTCCATACTTATGTTGTACTTAAGATAAAACAGGAAAATAGTATTTTACAGTTCATACTTATGTAATGCTTAAGTACTGAAAAGGGGAGACTTAAGCAGTGCTTAAATAACAGTTGATTTGTGTTTGTAATTTTCAGTTATTTGTGAAAAAAAGAATAATAAGATATAACAAATTATATTTTGTGAAAAAAATATGGAATCGGATTGGGATTGCGATTTTGACAGTGACCCAGAATACGATGTCCTCTGGAATGTCCGAACAAAAGAAATCAGGTAACGGCCAAAACTCTTCAAGCTATATGACGATAAAGATTTCCGCGATAGATTTCGGATTAGCAAAAACACAGCCTGGAATGTGCTCGATTGTATTCGACTAAAAATTGAACACAAAACCAAGTGGTACATCTAAATTGCCTTAAACGACTCAATTATGTATAAATTTATTTTAGAAATCATGCATTATCACCAGAATAAATGCTTTTGCTTACAATGAGGTTTTATGCTACGGGAAGTGTGTTGAGGACAGTAGGAGATTTATTTGGAGTATCTAAAATTACGGTATCAAGAGTTATAACAGTAGTTTCGCACCACATAGCCCAATTAAAAGACCATCACATTTATATGCCAAAAACGGAAAGAGACCTGAAAAAGTCCCAGAGAGACTTTTTTAAATTAGCTAAATTTCCTCGAGTGATCGCAGCAATTGATTGCACTCATGTAAAAATAATTTCTCCAGGTAAAGAAAGTAGAAAAAATACTTCACTCAAAAACTTTTTATATACTTTATATACAGGTGGGGAAGATGCAGAGTTATTTCGTAATAGATAAGGTATATTTTCCATAA
Organism: Bactrocera latifrons; assembly: GCF_001853355.1. Classification (NCBI taxonomy): domain Eukaryota; kingdom Metazoa; phylum Arthropoda; class Insecta; order Diptera; family Tephritidae; genus Bactrocera; species Bactrocera latifrons. The sequence continues at coordinate 49,838 of NW_017537486.1, read as the reverse complement.
ACGTCCAGACGTTATGTGATAGTAATCTCCGCATCATAGACATTGTTGCRCGGTGGCCTGGATCCACTCATGATGCTACTATTTTCCGTAACTCTCGAATTCATTGTCGATTAGAATCTGGAGAATTTGGTTCTGGAATAGTAGTTGCAGACAGTAGTTATGAAAATAACCTCTTCATGATTACGCCACTAATGCATGTCAATACGAGTGCCGAAAATATTTTTAACGAGTCTCATATAAGAACACGGAATTGTATCGAGCGCTCATATGGAGTCTGGAAGCGTAGGTTTCCGGTATTATCACTGGGCTTGCGCTTGCATCCAGAAAAAACATTATTGTTGCACCAGCAGTATTACACAACATCTGCTGCAATTATCGCGATATAATGGTTCCGCCACTTTCAAATGAAATGGAAGGTGTTGTAAACAATATGATTAATATACCCAATAATCGCAATGCTGAAAGTCATACAATAAATAATGTTACCAGAAAATGTTTAATAGATAATTACTTCAGTTTATTGTAGTTTAATAAAAACGTTTAGAATTTTACATATATGTATTTTTTATTTCACCTTTCCAGCTCCTTTTCCTTTCTTTCCAAATCTACTGCTAAAATTTTCATTTCCAAATCATGTTTTTCATTCATCAACTTCGTTGATAGGTTGTTACTTTCTTCTAATAGTTTCATTCTTTGTTCGTGCTCCGCATATATTATTTTTATTTCCGCTTAAAATTTTTCTTCCGTCCATTTTGCTTTCATATCTGCTAACTTTGTCCAAGCATTTTTCGCAGATTTTTTGATTTTTGTTCAAATTTCAGTTTTGAGTTTTTTGGTATTTTTCGCAGATTTTTTGATTTTTGTTCAAATTTCAGTTTTGAGTTTTTTGGTATTTTCAACTTGCTGGGATCATATTTGTTCCAAAGCTGGTTTGATTCAACTTTTAGTGTAACGTTGTCGGATTCTAAAAGATAGATTCCTTTGTAATGAGTTTGGTATTTTTTTACTTTAACATTCTTTACCATTTATTCCTTTATATTTTTCCACATCAGTCGTGGTATCGTATCGTATCCACTATGCTTTCTAATGTATCTTTCTCCAATATCACGGACTTTATTTTAGAGAATTGATAAAATCATACATTTGAAATATCATGAAAATAAAATCAAGTGTATAAACTCAGCATCAATATTTACGGCAATTACATCATTGTCATACACACTCTGCATGGCAGCCAGATGGATACTGTGAATTGAAATCATATTCGATACGCTTCCATGCGGCATCTTTTTTAGCGTTCGTGTAAGTTTCCGTCCGCTTGCATTCAATGACAGCTTTATATTTCTCCACTAGTTCCAATAGCTGCTCCGACTCGCTTGCAGCGAAATTCGGGGTCCTTTTCTGGGTTTCATCCATTTACGAAATAACTTTCCTTCCAAATTTATTCGTTGTCTATAATAATCTAAATATTTCAATCATATGTTGTGGATGACATTTGTAAAACATATTTTTTTGTTTATTTTGCATTTGTATATACATAAGTATATGGATACGTTGTTGATTTTTTCCTTTTTATTTTTGTTCTGTTTGGGTCACTGTTCTTTTTTTTTTATTTTCACTGCACACTGTGTTTTTATTGTTTTTTTTTTGTTCACATTCAAATATTATTTTTCTTAATAATTTTAGTTTGTTTATATTAAGAAAAATCCGAAGGTGTCTATCGGTAAGGCTCGAAGGAAAATGTTTAAACTAGTAGAGGGTCCGGAACGCGAAGTACAGGGACCGTAAGCGCAGCTATCGCACTGGAATCAGCTGTTTATAAATTTGCTGAATGACAGTTCGGAGTATTGTTCACAAGTGTACAAAAGCGTTTTGCCAAAAGTGAATGCAAAACAAGGTGATTGAATTCAAACGTAATAATGTGATTGCTTTATCTTTAGCTGGAAAACCACAGCCAGCAATTGTTCGTGAGCTCAAACACCTTAATGTGAAGAAAAGTTTAATATACCGCACCACCACTCGTTACAAGGATACTAGTAGTATCACAAAACGCCATGGAGGTGGTCATCAAATGACTGCAACGTCACGTGAGATGGTGCGGAAAGTGAAGAAGCGATTTGAACGAGATCCACGACGAAGCGCCAATCAAATGGCTAAAGAACTGAAAATATCCGACCGCAGCATCCGACTCATATTGAAAAATGATGGTTTGGACCGCTGTCATCGCAGATCGGCGCTCTCCAATTGTTTTCATCTAGCCTTTGACATAATAGTGACAAAAAAGTCTTGCGGTATTTTTATTGAATTTTCAATTGTTCATAAAATTTTTTTTGATGACTTATGCCCAGCTCTTGACCGATGCTACGGCTGCTACTATGCCGGTCTCTTTCGACCAATTCAGCGATTTTATCGCAATTTTCGACGACAGGCCTTCCGAAGCGTGGCGCATCTTCGACCACCTCTACACCAGAACGAAATCGTTGAAACCATCGTTGTGCGGTGGAAATGGAAACTGTATTGGGTTCATAAACTGCACAAATTTTATTGGCGACTTGAGATGCATTTTTGCCTTTATCGTAGTAGTACTGTAAAATATGCCGTATTTTCTCTTTGTTTTGCTCCATGTTTGCGACGCTATAACTCACGAACGACTTAAAAGAAACGACAATCAATCAAACAAGTGTTAGCGCGTGAAATGAGCTTTCCAAAACGGTATAGCATGACCCGATGCGACGAATAAAACTAGAACTACGCTACTATTAGCGGGAAAGTGTTCTGGAGGCTGTTTCGAAGCCGTGGGCAAACAAACATTTCGGTCGCAAATCATGGACGTTTCAACAAGAATCAACTCAAACCATAGTTAAAGCAAAAGGTGGTCATATCGAGTAAAAGTGAATTGGTCCTGAATTTCTGGTTATTTTCACATATTTTGTACTTTAAAATAATTAAAAATAAATTTCTTTCCCGAATTTATGACATTTTTAATTGGTTACACTTCGAGTAGCCCTGTATACAGTACTGCCTTAATTAAAATAAAGGTCAATGATGTTTGCTTTTTTTTAATATCATTTAATCAAGGTAATAATAAATGATGAAGTTAATTAAAATTAAAGTAGACGAGTAGGGCGGAGAGAATCCAATTCCAACTTGACGGCGTTGGCGTTCGAATTGATGAAGATCGTGGTCGAGTTGTTATTGCGAAAAACGAATATTTGAAAAAAAAGTGCGCAGGAACCGAGTTGTTGCAATATTTCTATTCGAAAGTTTAATCGAGTGTGTTAAAAGCAGCGATGATCCAATCCTTTTGTTAGTTAAATAGTTCTCATCTGCTGTGATGAAATGCAATTTGTTCCCCGGTGCGTTGTATTAGTGCATGTTGTTTTTCGATGTTAAGTGTGGTGTTCYTCTCAGGGGAGTTGAGTTGTGCTAGGCTGCGCCAGTTTTTCCCGGATAGAGTGGAGGAGGCTTAACTCATTTAAACAATCTTTTATCGGTTTATTATGTTAGTGTCAGTGTTCCGTTTTGCGTACGGAAATCAGTAACTCAGATATGACCGTCGCAGTCGTACTGAAGCTATTCTATGCGGCGTGCGTTTCTGTAAAAGAAGACACTAATTATGAATGAGAACACAATCACCAAGTTTTGACGTTTTTCAGGTGTCTTCCATCGGTATCTTTTATGAAGATTCTTTGTGTATTATTCTTCAAAATTATCGTTGAGGAAAGCGAATCCATGCCTGGCTCAACATTTTTTTTTAATTATTGCTAATTAATTATTTAGTTTACAGCTATTATGTTAGCCGAGATTAAAATTTTTCGTAAATCTAAGTCATCAGATTTCGGTTTATAATACGTTATTCAGAGTTATTTTAAATTGAAGAAGACATAATAACAAACAGCAGCCTGTTTTGAGCGTATATACATATACTGCAGGTGTATTTCGTTTTTTTCGTCATTCATCATATTGTTGTTTTTAAATGGGTTATGTTTTGATTCTTTGGAATCTTTGTATTGAAGCCGCATACTTTAAAAAATATGATTTTCTTTTTTATTTTTTTTTATGTACATTTCTTATTTTATGTATCCTTATGTATTATTTTTCCCGATTGTAATGTTTATATTTATTTAAATACTTGTAATATACTAAATTTTGTAAGAATAAATGTTGTTGTTTTGTTATCCCCTCCTACTACTTCCCATATAATTGTTATAATTGTGTTATTATAAAAACGATAAATAAATAACAAAGTGGATACATTAAATTTTACATCCATGTGTTTGCGTGGGGGGCGTAAAACAAATGGTTGTTTCGGCAAACTCAATTTATTTTATTTAAAATAACTTCCTTCTGCTTTGATACGCTTTTTGCACGCTCCAAACATATCGAATGAGTCTTTTTCCTTTTGAAAGCTAACGCTTTCCTTTCATGGAAAATGCAATTCTCCGAAAAATAAGAAGTCGCACGGTGCCATATCAGGTGAATACGGGGAGTGGTTAATGGTAAAAATGTGATTTTTGGTGACAATCGTCCTTCGAGTGTTGGGTTTTGAGCAAGTTTTGGTGGTCAGTCAATTTGTGCGGAACAAACCGTGCTCACACCTTTCGGTAAGCCCAAATGTTCGGTCAAAATGCGATAAATCGACGATTTGAAGATGTTCAATATCATTTCCATTAATTTCAATTTCGGCTGATTTTTGATAAATTCACGCATAGTTTCGATGGAATTTTTGGTGATCACGTATTTTGATTGGCTCACATGTTGATCGTCTTTTATGTCCTTATGACATCTTTGAAAACGATGAAATCATTCGTTCACTCTGCTACGGGAAATGCAATCATCGCCATAAACTTATGGCACGCTTTGTGTTCTTGTGCGCAACAGCTCGTTGTTACTTAATTGAGCATTCCTTTTCATGTTGAAACTATTTTCATGGATGCGATTTCAAATAAATATATAAAATATGTTAAGAAATTTATGTTATCTCTTTTTGTGAATAACGTTAAAAATAAGATTCTCATAATTTTGGAGTCTTAAATGTAGTAATATATATAAACGAATTATAATAAAAATAGAGTTTTAGTTTTAAATAATAAAATTGAAGGTGCTATTATATTATCCTATTTTTTTTTTAGACCACAAACTCATTAATGTCAAACTCATACATTCCAATGAATTAGGGAATTCTCATCATAATCCCTTGTAGGCAACGCGTAACCCAACTGCGCAAACATTTGCTAAAAATTTTATGAACAGGAAGACAGAAAAACTCGTCTGAAGTTGCTGAACTCGTATTGTACGTGTGAATAGACTGAGCGACATCAAAAGAAAATTTGTCTCAAACCTTTTTTGTAGGAAATAAAATTTCCTGCAAGTTTGTCATGTACATTTTTCCTATATCTCTTGTCATTTATGAGATACATATAATACTCGTATAATATATGCAAAGAAATTCAAATTTCGTGGCAGGTTCAGAGCCCCGTACTACCTCGCCGGTGTAAGTTTCGACTTTGTCGCAATGGGCACTTTAGTAGAGTGCTTAACTCTGAGGAATATGCATCTAAATTCAAAACGATGCCAAAAAATGCCTCTGAGCTATAGAAATTTAAAGAAAAAAAAAATTACGATTGTCCTTTATTTTCAATGGCAAATTTTTACATGCCTTGATCCAGTTCTTAATGTCAATATTAAGGGCTCAAATTTTCAGGAATTTTTTTAGGGTTGCTTCCAAGAAATTTAAAAAAACTTAATATTTCAAAACAAAAAACACTCTAATATACATATATGTACATATATACAGTGACTCAAAGTTATAATGGAACTCCTTCTTCTTGATTGGCGTAGAAACCGCTTACGCGATTATAGCCGAGTTAACAACAGCGCGCCAGTCGTTTCTTCTTTTCGCTACGTGGCGCCAATTAGATATTCCAAGTGAAGCC
>NW_017537486.1:18061-42382 GCF_001853355.1 Bactrocera latifrons | reverse complement strand
TATCTATCCCATCCCGCACGTGTTGTGGTCGATCGTAACGTTGCGAGGTAGGCAGCCTGTTTTCTCTCCGCTGCGACACGGCACTCCTCGTCGTACCAGGTGTTGTTTTGTACTTTCCGAAAACCAATGGTTTCGGTTGCGGCTGTACGTAAAGAGTTTGAAATGCCATCCCACAGTTCCCTTATACCGAGCTGTTGACGAGTGCTCTCAGAGAGCAGGAGTGCAAGCCGAGTAGAAAATCGTTCGGCTGTCTGATGTGATTGCAGTTTCTCGACGTCGAACCTTCCTTGTGTTCGATGGCGTGCGTTTTTTGCTGCACAGAGGCGCGTGCGAATCTTGGTTGCAACGAGATAGTGGTCCGAGTCGATGGTAGGACCTCGCAGTGCACGCACATCTAAAACACTGGAGACGTGTCTTCCGTCTATCWCAACATGATCGATCTGGTTGGTGGTGTTTCGATCCGGAGACAGCCAGGTAGCTTGATAAATCTTCTTATGCTGGAATCTAGTACTACAGATAACCATATTTCGGGCCCCGGCGAAGTCGATCAGCCTCAACCCATATGGGGATGTTTCCTCGTGGAGGCTGAATTTACGGACCGTAGTTCCAAAGATACCTCCTTTGCCCAACCTGGCGTTAAAGTCGCCGGGGGGCAGCTCTCATAAGTGCTTTCCAAGCACTCATAAAAGGCATCTTTGGTCACATCGTCCTTCTCTTCCGTCGAGGCGTAGGCGCAAATCAGCGATATGTTGAAGAACCTCGCTTTGATGCGGATTGTGGCTAAACGTTCATTCACCGGGGTGAATGATAGTACTCGCCGACGGTGTCTTACTCTCACCACGAGTCCCACACCAAACTTACGCTCCTTGATATGGCCACTGTAGTAAATGCCACAAGGACCTACTCGTCTCTGTCCTTTTCCCGTCCATCGCATTTCTTGGACGGCGGTGATGTCAGCCTTTATTTATTTTCACGAGGACATCAACTAGCTGGGCAGCGGCACCTTCCCAATTAAGGGATCGGACGTTCCAGGTGCATGCCCTCAATTCGTAGTCCTTATTTCGTTTGCCATGGTCGTCATCAAAAGTGGGTTCTCTCATCCGAGGCTGTTGTTGCGTTGTCATTGGGGTGGTTTTTTTACGTGGCGGGTTCCAAACCCAGCGCACAACTCTATGCAGGGAATGTTTCGCCTTCTCACTTTAGCTCGCCTTCAGRCGGATGTTCTTAGGCTACCCAGAGGATACTTGGTCAAGGACCGGAATGAGCTTGAGTCATATGTAAAAGAACCGTTTCTGGCCACTCCCAAGTGAATGGCGATCAGAAAACTTTCCTCACTTGCGTGAACTTCTACACATGACTCCATCCTCCTAATATATGTTATAATGGAATAAAATACTTTTAACTTAAATACAAAAAATTTCAAATTGAAAGACGACATTAATTCTTTGTGTCAAAATTGTGGTTAATTTTCATATATATAAATAAAAAAAGTTTAAAATATTTTATAGTTAACACGAAAAATATAGCTATAATAACTGATATACAGTATTCAGGCTATAAGTAATAATAAAACACTTATAAATAAGTACAAATAAATGAAGTAAAAAATTAAATATAGATATTATATATTTATAAATAAATATAAATATGGCTGTATTTTTAGGCAGGAAGGCGTATTTTTGGGGTTTGAGCAACACGGAAACTGCTGCGATGAACGTAATGACTTTGATTATAAGTGAAGTGCTTTTTCAAGATAAACTGTTTCTGTTTCCATAAATTAACTTTGTATATTTTAAGCGGTTCTAAAATAACATTAAACCGTAGTATCCGAATTTTATTTTAAAAAGGAAGTTAACATATAAGTGTATGGGTTCAAACCCCACACACATACTACATATGTATATACGTTGTAGCACTCTTTTCATATACCAAATATAGATATGTATTTAAACTGAATATATGCTTATACCCATTGGGTAGATAGTAAAAACATRTTAAGATTTGAACAAACCAAAAAATAGCCCGGTAACAAAAATCAACAAGTACGTAACCATAAATACATATTTACATATCTAAGTATATTTAAAAGTCCTCAAAGGAAATTATTTAGCACTACCAAATGCGAGCTCTCAATTAGTCTGCTTAAGATTATTTAAGTTAGTTTTAAATTTATTTTCTAATAATGTTAAGTATGACCTGGTATACTGTTTTATCTAAGCTTTCTTTTGTCATCTCTCTTTTATTATTAATTTATGTTTGGTATGGTATATCAAATTCCGTTGTATTCCTATAAATATCGGGGGACATGTGTGTACGAACCTCTTCTCTGATTATGACCCGGTGCTGACTGTACTAATCTCTGATTTCAAAACCCTTCACAATTGTACAAACACAATACAGGGTTTGTCCGAAAATGAATATTAATAAAAGCCTTTAAACAATCGTTACAAACCTTTAAAAACTTTCAAAACAGGCTTCTTCTGCGTGGATGCAACGCTGCCAGCGCGATTTCCAAGCATTGAACGCGTCTCTTAGGTATTCTCCGGAATAGTCTTGAGAGCCGAGGGTCATGCTATAGTAAACAAAAAAGTCCGGGAGGCCACATCTGGGCTGTAGGGCGGCGGCGGAAGAGTTGGGATGCCAGTCATAGTTATGAAGCTGTTCACAAGAAAGGTGGTGTGAGCCGGGGCGTTGTGGAGGTGCAACTTCCGATTGGCTGGGATGTGTTGTTGGACCTGTTTGACCCTTCGTTTGAGGACTTTGAGGAAAAAATTCATGATGGACGTTGTTTTTGATGTCAAAAAAGACAATGAGCATCGATTTCTCTTTGCTTTGCTCATTCTTCCGATCCTCATAACCGACCTCTTCCCAGCACCAGGACATCTAAACATGCCACTTTTTGCTAAAGAAAAACCTGGGTAATGTTGGTCAGTCATATCAAACGTCTCTATCGCAGATTTACAGAATTTCACACAGATTTAAATCGTGTACCTCTGCTCTAACGAACGCTGCATTTTCGGCTTGCATCACTCACACTTACTATCCTTACTCTCCAGGTGCTGGGAAACAACTGACCAGCCGCTCATTCGATATCTAGGAACGCCCTCTACCGAATTCAGTCAGTGCGCGCGGTCAATAAAACAGGCGGAAGAAAATCAGTCCTATTATCTTCCGGACAAACCCGGTAAAGTCTTGAAAACTCCACCCGGTACTAAATTAAATTAATTAAAATTATTTAACAATCTGGTACCTCTCTGAATACAAATTATTTAAATTCCTTTTTGTGTTATGTGTGGCGGAACTCAATTGAGGCTCATCACGGTTGAAAATAATATAGCGCTTACATGCACATATCCCGGGAGATGCCTTGTAAAGTTGATGTGTTTCACCTTCATAAGAAGCTTGAATCATTATGTTCACTCTGAGATCTACAATATCTAGTTTTGAAATGCAAATTAACCTTTTTCTCTGCGATATTAACTACGGTTTATATTGATGTCTTTTTAACAAGTTGTGAAAGCTTAAAAGGTGCTAAAAAGGTGGACGTCGTCTTATCTGCGGGAAAGCTTGTACTAAGAGAATAAAACTCGAATGTTAGTCACTGTGTGATTGTGCAACTCCTTGATCCTACGGGATTGTTATTATCTGTTACCGTAACTGGAGAAACGAATGAGGTCTACTTGTCTACCTTGGGACTCACTACTACCTGACAGTCTTTCCCGCGGATGCCTGAAGTATCGGTATCAGCTTCCAGAGCTCAATAAAAATTGTTTCCAACGATGGATGGATATGATTCTTCGTCAGATAGGCAACTATAGCTTAGTGGCACCAGCATACATTCAATATTGCAGGGACATTTGTCTGTAATACAAATTTTCACGTTGGATCTCACACAATTTGTCGATCGCTCAAAAAAAGGTCGTGCCGATTGGCCGGGAGAAATGTTAAAAAATACGATAGTTAAAGATACGATACGTTTTTGAAACATATCTATGAACGTGAGAGATGATGAAACGTGGACTGCATGGGTGTCTCAAGATGAACCATATACAAAAAATATTTGTTGGGAAGCACTTCCAAGCAAATGGTTGCCGCGTCATTTTTTTAAACAACAGGATTTATCGCAACCATATCACTAGAACAACGTAGAATAGTAAACTCTAAGTAGTGCACCATCATTTATTTGTCAGTTGCCTTTCAAGAAATCGGAAAAACCAACCATCGAAGATGCGACGCTCTTTACCATGACAATTCGCGATTTCACACAACAACTGAAACAGCACACCTAGTGTGACAGCGTAAAAAAAAATGAATTTTTTGGAGGGGAAAAAAAAGTCAATCAAAAACTGGAGGGTTATCGTGTGGAAAACTATATAGAGAAGATGCAAAATAAATTTGAAAGCGATTGGATCATTTGTCTCCGAGTAATCACTCCAGCAAATTCGAAAAATGCTGTTTCGAGAAAAACGCGTTTAACGATAAAGTGATTGTTAACTCAAAAACTGTTTCAGATACGAGTATCGTATAACCTATCAAAATATGAAAAAAATAAGTTTTTTTGAAAATTTCACACTAAGTGTGCCCCTTAATTTTTGAGCACTGAAAACATCGGTTTGATGTTTCATCCGCCATATAGTTTTGAATTGGGACCAAATGACTCCTTCTTATTCCCGTACCTAAAAGATAAACTTATCTTCTTCTAATAGACTAAACTAATAGATCAACGTTTTTTGGCTCAAGAAGAGGTGGTTGATGCGTTCAGAATGAATGTTTCGGAGATACCTCTGTACAGATTTCTGAACAGAAACATATGTATATTATGTTACAACTTCCTCCTTCCTCGCATATGCTTCAGCATCATCTTCTAAAATGTGGTCGATTGCTTCAGCTTCATCCTTACCTGCAAACGATTTAATCCGGATTTCACTTTTCCACATTTCTTCAAAATGTGAGCCTGCCGAAAGAGATAAATGCCAAGGTACCAATTCAGTTGGGGTTTCTTCAGTAGTTGAAGGTTTATGAAGTTCTTCAAGTGATTCTTCTGCAACTTCATTTTCGTTTTAGAGGAAAATATCAGTGGACTAACTCCATTTTTTTTTATATTTGCAGAAGATAGAGGGTGTAATCAAACAATTATTATAATAGTTTTTCTTATTCTATCTTTTGTACTGCATTAGTTATTTTTATGATCAGATTGATATGCGGGAATATACACCCGTTTTTCAATTATTTTGTTTTAATTTGCCTGTATTTTGAACAGAGATTTTTTGTATGTTGCCTGTTTTGTAAATGCAGGACTTTTTAATTTGGCCGAGCTCCTCTATCCTGCTCGAAGGACCAAAAATGTTTGATTTGTATGATCAAACATTGAACTCAAAAAATAATATTTAACTTACTATATGAGCTATCATTGCTTATATGCAATTTTTAAATTATCTTAAATAACTAAATATATGTGTATATATTTGTATGTACTGCAGCATATTCTTTATGCTGCTTGATATGGTGTTGTTTTCAAGTGTACAATTCCATATATGCGTGTGTGTTTTATGTTATTTCATCTGTAAATTTATGACTTGTGTTTACCCATTTCGTTTACAATTCTTATATGCATTTTTTTTTGTTATTAGATATATGTATACTCAATAAATAACTATATATATATTTTTTAAATACTTGTAGAATTTCGGCTTTGCTGATACTAAATAAGTAAGAATGTTCAATGAGATTTGAACAAAGTGCATTATCGCCAGCACATATTAATGTAATCTTATGCATAAATATTTATTTACGAATACCCATTTCTATCAAAACTATAATTTCATATATTCATTTCGGGTATATGTATTGATTAGATAGAGGCTGTAGTATTTAATGTATGCAATATAAATATTGTACTGGCTATGTAAAGGATCGCAAATGATTCTAAACCAATAAACAGATACGAACTAGTTGTGTTATGCCGTTGTGAACACTTGTGATTAAGATATTTGTATGTACTCTGCATATGGGGTATACATGAATTAGGATAAGAAAATCTATAAATAAAGGAGCTCTGGGCAACCAGAGCTGAGTACTATTCTATAACCGAAACATTCGAGTCTTATTAATTAACAACCTCAGTCAGAGTGGCAAAAGTGCTTTGAAAACTGGTTCATGCGAAAGTATAAAGATCTTAATGGTGAATATTTAAACTATTTTCGATAATTAAAAATTGTTTTTGTTCTCTAATGCGGAAATATAAAAGGCAATCGGCGTAGTAGAAATAAACTACCCAACCAATGTTTAAAATTGAATTGATGCCGAATAAGTTAAAGAGAAGGAGTTTGTTCCAATCATTCAGTTTTTATTCCACTATATTAGATTAATAAATGAGGAATTCACCGCGACCTTAGGTCTATTGTGCCCTATATATGGCACTATACAAGCCCACTAGATCTTAGATAATGATCCGTGCCAAATGTTGTGAAAATGAAAAAGTTTTCCAAGCAAGCACTTGATTTTGATTTTGTATGACAGTTAAATGCTATGATATTCTAATCTGAACAATTTCATCGAAGACTGCATTATTGCTTTAGATCATGATGCATGCCAAATTTCGTGAACAACTCGACAAATTTCAAGTTTCAACAAATGGAAAAGTTTTACCTGCAACCACTTGACTCATATTGTTCAGTTTGCAGCAGCTATATTCTATAGTATTTTGATATCGGCCGGTCCGACAAACAAACAGCTTCTTGGTGAGAAAGGATAGGTTTAAACATTTTTGTCGATATCTCAATTGATTGACAAGTTCGTATATATACAGATGGACAGATAGACAACCATGCTGATCATTTATATTGTACTTGTATATGTAGTATATTTAATAGTGTCTCAGACGTTTCCTCTTGGGTATTACAAACTTGGTGTCAAACTTAATATACCCTGTTCAGAATATCATGAGCGATCTTAATATTTCGGTATGATATGCCAACAGACTATCGTCTGGTAAACAAGAACAATTTATTTATATAGGGATTAAGAGTATATACTACAAATCACGTGATGCCCTAAATCTGTCGCATATATACGGTTTCAAGATTACAGGTTATCAATTTAAAGGGTTTTTTAATAGCCTAGAAAATGGAGGTAAATATATATTGGGGCTCACTTGTAATAACCCTAAATAACGACTGCTTTATTACACTATCAAGGATAGGCGCAATAACATCACATGATATTGATCGTAATAAAACACCCGATTTTATTAATTTCGTTGTAGTTAAAAATATAAATAGATAGTTTGGAACTGCTCTACATGTATTGACTAATCTTCTGATTATTCTTCTTTGCTAATAAAATTATGCGAACAAACCTCGGTTATATCACCAAAATTCGGTTTAGCATCCCATTAAAAAAATATTCGTTAAAATTTAAAAAATGTATCAGTAGCCTTTAATTTTGATTACACTGGTTTACAGCAAAAATGTTCCATGAACGGCAGTATCCAATTTGTATGTGGAATCGCTCGCTGATTTCGAAAATCGAATAAATTTTTTTGTATGGATACGTTTTTGAGATATTTACCGTTATTCGACCAAAAAAAAGGTGTCTCCATTTAATTATGTATATCTCACTGACCAGTTGAGCAATCTTACTGCAAATTATAGAAAATAAAAGTGAAGAAATCTCCTAAAAATATTGTCAACTCCATTTTTCCATAGGCCATATAATTTCTGAGAAATTGATTAATCACTTGTGTTTTTAAATTTTTTATGAAAAAATTAAAAAAAATAAACTTTGGCAAGGAAAAAATTTTAAACCAAAAGATATTTTTTAATTTCTTTTTTATTTTATATGAAGTCCTGTTTCTTTATAAAAAACTTAGCTAACAAACGAACAAAATACCTGGAGAAGTAGGAAAGTTGTAAATGAACAAATAAATATATCCAAGTCGCGCTAAGTCAATGTATACGTATATGCGTATGTAGTGTGTAAAGTAGGGGTGGGATATCTATGTATGCGCTGTTTATGTTAAGTAAAAAATCAATTTTCATGTCGTTTTTAGTTTTTATAAACTCATTTATTTATGTATTGGTCATATATATTAAAACAATGTGTTAGTTTTGTTGATGTTCTTACATTATAGTCGAAATGATTATGTGTTTTGTTTTGTCGTTTATTTAGTTTAGGATCGGTTTMTYTTATGAGAAACCAACAGTAGTCACCCATCATACCGACGTCCCAGAAACCTTGGTATCGATTCTCAATTAATTTCATTTGCTGGTGAAACCTTTCGCCATGCTCGTCACTTTCGTCCCCGAGATTTGCCGGAAAAAAACTTAAATGGGAATGCAGAAAATAAATTTTTAAAGACATATTTACGCCTGGAGAAAAAAGAAAATGTAAATAAGTAAATTATAAAATTGTATATAATTCAATTAAATAAGTTTTGAATAATCACCCTGCATAATTTTTGATTAAGTCGCTCACTATCATCTCGTAGTTTGGACTTTTGTGTTTACCGARAAAAGAAGAAACGACCATTTCGAAGGAAATTCTACGATGCTGCCTCAACTGGTGACAATAGCCCTTTGAATTGGTCATTATTTATCTACTTTTTTTATTAAATATATCTTCTTTTATCTTGGCCTGGGAAATATTTGGGAACAAATTTTGTAAATTATTGAATGCTTTGCCTTCTTTGTCCAACGCCTTAACAAAATTTTTAATGACGCCGAGCTTGATGTKCCATGGCGGAAGAATGATTTTTTCCTTCTTTACAAGTGGGACGTATTTGATATTATCCACACCAATTGTAAATTCAACTCTTTTCGACCAATCCTTAATGCAATAGTGGTCTTTACGAGCTCGGCTATCCCATTTGCAGAGGAAGCAGCAGTGTTTTGTGTAGCCATTTTGTAGACCGCATAACATTCCAACGACTTTAAGATCGGCACATACATATTTTGCAATCATACTCTTCATATTTGATGAATTTTAACAATTTCTCCATTACCTCGTATTTCCTTCGTGTTTACTGCATGTGCGATCGGGATCGAGGGCTTTTTGTTGCCATTATGCAGTAATACGGCCTTCAAACTCAGCTTATTGCTGTCTATGAACCAGTCCTCGGAATCATATGGTTGACCAAACTCTTTGAATAATCCTGGAATGTCTTTGCAATAGCATACATTGTCTTCCTTCGTATAGTGTTTGGCTAATGGTTCGTGACGATTTCTATAATATGTCACCTTAACATGGGGTGGCACGAATTGAAATTGTTGCATACGAGAGGCATGTAGCTCAGCATTTTCCTTGGATAGTTCCAAATTTCTAATCCAATCGTTTAGTTGCGCTTGTGATAGAGCGTTTCTCTCGTTTTCCATTAAAAATTCATTACAACTTGATTCCCCATATTCAGATGATCTTTCAGATACTGCTGTTGACAAYGAAACTGGATTCTCGCCATATCATTGGTACATTAAATTTCATGTATCGCTTTAAAAAGAAAAAAAAATGGAAAATTACTATTAAATAAAAAGAAGCACAGTTTCATAATTTTAATACGTACTTTGTTGATCCTAATTCCCATTGAACCAATATTATTGGACACAAAATATTCGGAGTCCATGGTTTATTAATATTTTTAGGCTCAATACCAAAATATTTTAAATATATAGATTGGATCGAATCTCTAAACTGCCTCTGATGCTGTACAAGAGTATATTCACCGCATATGTAACAGAACATATCCGGATCGTTGGTACACTCAAATTCTCGCGTACGTTTACTCATTTTATTTTTAAAAATAGCTCACGGTTTCTTATATTGTAATTATAAACTGGCACCGGCGAGCCTTACAGATATTATGTACTTTCAAGGGGCATTTATCCTTATATATAGCTTGATCGCGAAAAAATAAAAAAAAGGCAAAACCTACCTAAACAAAAAATTTCCTTCATATTAAGGAGCCGGGAAAAGAAAATACTACCTGCTGTTGATGTTGGCCTTAAAAAAATTAATGAATTTACCAAGATATGTGTGTGTGCATGTAGGTATGCATGTTTGAATTAAATTTATTTGCATTGTTAATTTTCGGCAACTAATTACCCTTCGAAAATCTGCCTGTATACCTACCCTCCTGTTAAGCAAATTAACATGACTCCAGGGGTTTCGAACCTGACACTTGCTTTCGATGCAAACTACCTACTACAACAGTATTTGAGTATTACTGTTCTAAAAGTATTATTTGATTTTTTTTAAACGAATAGCGTTATTAGTTTATTCTAATGATATTCGAAAACAATCCCACCCCTACTTTACACACTACATACGCATATACGTACACACTGACTTTGCGCGACTTGGATATATTTATTTGATCATGTACAAATTTCCTATTTATCCATGGATTTTGTTCGTTGGTAGCTTGGTTTTTTATAAAGAAACAGGACTTCATATAAAATAAAAAAAAAAAATTTAAAAATATCTTTTGTTTTAAAGTTTTTTCCTTGCCAAAATTTTTTTTTAATTTTTTCATAAAGAAGCACAGTTTCATAAAAAAATTTAAAAACACGAAGTGATTAATCAATTTCTCAGAAATTATAAAGCCTATGGAAAAATGGAGTTGACAATATTTTTAGGAAATTTCATTCACTTTTATTTTCTATAATTTGCAGATTGCTCAACTGGTCAGTGAGATATACATGATTAAGTGAAGACACCTTTTTTTTTTTGGTCGAATAACGGTAAATTGAAAATATCTCAAAAACGTATCCATAAAAATTTTCGAAATCAGCGAGGCATTTCACATACAAATTGGATAGTGGCATCCGTGAAACAAAAAACAAATTCAACTTTGTTCCAGTGTTATTATTCAGAACTAGACACTGATAAAGGCGTTAGTGAATTTAAAGCTTTTAACTGAAAAAAGGCAAGATAGACGTCAATGAAAGTTAAAACACTCACCTTTCACTCAGCCGTAATCGTCGTGAGAAGTAATTGGTCTCTGCATTCGAGCGCACCCACCTTTGTTTTGTTCACACTCTTCTTCTTCCTTACTGGCGTAGACTATAGCTCAGTTAACAACAGCGCGCCAGTCGTTTCTACTTTTCGCTATGTGGCGCCAATTTGATATTCCTAACGATGTCTACCAAGTCTATCCAACGGAGTGAAGGTCTTCCTCTTCCTCTGCTTCCATCGGCGGGTACTGCGTCGAATACTTTCAGAGAAGGAGTGCTTTCGTTCATGCGGACAACATGACCTAGCCAGCCTATCAATATCATCGGCATACGTGAGCAGCTGTACAAAAAAAGATAAAAGATTGTACCTGGTCGATTAAATTCTGCACCTCGAATTATTTTCTTTTGCAGCAGATTGAAGAAGTCGCACCATAGAGGGTCGCCTTGTCTGAAACCTCGTTTAGTATCGAACGGCTCCGAGAGGTCCTTTCAGATCCTGACTTAGCTTTTGGTGTTGCTCAACGTCCGTTTACACAGCCGTTTTAGTTTCCAGGGGATACCAAATTCAAACATCGCGGCATAAAGGCAGCTCCTTTTCATGGTGATGTGTGTCAATACTCCTTTCACGGGTCTTTTCCAAAATTTCTGGTCGGTTCTTGATTTTCCAGGTCTGAAGCCACACTGATAAGATCCAATCAGTTTGTGTATGGTGGGCTTTAATCTTTCACACCCGGTAGCATCTCCATTTCTGTGGATTCGGCAGAGCCCACTTAATTTCCAATTGTTGGGCTAGCTCCGACCATGTTTCACAAAGAAGCTGATGCATGGCTTCTCATCATTTCTTCGCCGCCATATTTGAATAGCTCGGCCGGCAATCCATCGGCCCCCGCCGCTTTGTTGTTCTTCAGGCGGGCAATTGCTATTCGAACTTCATCATGGTCAGGTAATGGAACGTCTGCTCTATCGTCTTCAATTGGGGAATCGGGGTCGCCTTCTCCTGGCGTTGTATTTTCACTGCCATACAGCAGGCTGGACCAGTGTTTCCATAATTTAAGTATGCGCTGGGCATCGGTGACTAGATCACCTTTGGGGGTTCTACAAGAGTACGCGGATGGAGACATGTGTAGAAGTTCACGCAAGTGACGAGAGATCTCTGATCGCCATTTACTTGGGAGTGGTCAGAAACGATTCTTTTACATATGACTCAAGCAGCTCACGACTTCCGATCTTTGACCAAGTATCCTCTGGGTAGTTTAAGAACATCCGTTTGAAGGCTAGCTAAAGTGAGAAGGCGAAATATAACCTCCATAGGGTTGTGCGCTGGGTTTAGGACCCCCCACGTAAAAAAAAACACACCCAATGAAAGGAAATAACAAACCTCGGATGAGTGACCCCCTTTTGATGACGACCATGGCAAAAGAATTAAGGACTCTGATTTGAGGGCATGCACTTGGAATGTCCGGTGACTTAATTGGGAAGGTGCCGCTGCCCAGCTGGTTGATGTCCTCTTGAAAATAAAGGCTGACATCACCGCCGTCCAAGAAATGCGATGGACGGGACAAGGACAGAGACGAGTAGGTTCTTGTGGCATTTACTACAGTGGCCATATAAAGGAGCGCAAGTTTGATGTGTGATTCGTGGTAGGAGAGAGATTCCGTCGCCGAGTGCTATCATTCACTCTGGTGAATGAACGTCTAGCCACAATCCGCAACAAAGCGAGGTTCTTCAACTTCTTGCGCCCACGTCTAGACCGAAGAGAAGGACGATGTAACCAAAGATGCCTTTTTTTAGTGCTTGGAACGCACTTATGAGAGCTGCCCCCGCCACGATGTCAAAATCGTGCTTAGCGACTTCAACTCCAGGGTGGGCAAAGAAGGTATCTTTGGAACTACGGTCGGTAAATTCAGCCTCCACGAGGAAATATCCCCAAACGGGTTAAGGCTGATCAACTTCGCCGGGGCCTGAAATATGGTTATCTGTTCTTATGTTATCCAGTATAAGAACATACATAAAGCTACCTGGCTGTCTCCGGATCGAAAAACCACCAACCAGATTGATCATGTTGTGATAGACGGAAGGCACGTCTCCAGTGTGCGTTCGCTCCGAGGTCCTAACACCGACTCGGACCACTATCTTGTTGCAGCCAAGATTCGCACCCGCCTCTGTGCAGCAAAAAACGCACGCCATCAAACACAAGGAAGGTTCGACGTCGAGAAGCTGCAATCACAACAGACAGCCGAACGATTTTCTACTCGGCTTGCACTCCTGCTCTCTGAGAGCACTCGTCAACAACTCGGTATAAGGGAACTGTGGGATGGCATTTCAAACTCTTTACGTACAGCCGCAACCGAAACCATTGCTTTTCGGAAAGTACAAAAGAACAGCTGGTACGACGAGGAGTGCCGTGTCGCAGCGGAGAGAAAACAGGCTGCCTACCTCGCAACGTTACGATCCACCACAACACGTGCGGGATGGAATAGATACCGAGAGTTGAAGAGGGAAGCGAGACGCATTTGCAGACAGAAAAAGAAAGAGGCCGAAATGCGTGAATACGAAAAGCTTGATAAGCTGGTCGACAGGGTTAATGCTCGAAAATTCTACGAAAAAATGCGGCGGCTCACAGAAGGTTTCAACACCGGAGCATGCTCTTGTAGAACTCCCAAAGGTGATCTAGTCACCGATGCCCAGAGCATACTTAAATTATGAAGGGAACACTTCTCCAGCCTGCCGGATTTTCAGTGAATACACAACGCCAGGAGAAGGTGAACCCGATTCCCCAATGGAGCCCGATCAGGAAGAAGTCCGAACAGAAATTACCCGAATGAAGAACAACAAAGCGGCGGGGCCGATGGATTGCCGGCCGAGCTATTCAAACACAGGGGCGAAGAACTGATAAGGAGCATGCATCAGCTTCCTTGTGAAATATGGTCGGACGAAAGCATGCCCAACGAGTGGAACTTAAATGTGATATGCCCTGTCCTTAAAAAAGCCTCCTCAATATCGCATATAAGGTTCTATCGAGCGTATTGTGTGAAAGATTAAAGCCCAACGTCAACAAACTGATTGGACCTTATAAGTGTGGCTTCAGACCTGGAAAATCAACAACCGACCAGATATTCACGATGCGCCAAATCTTGGAAAAGACCCAAGAAAGGAGAATCGACACTCACCACCTCTTCGTCGATTTCAAAGCTGCTTTCGACAGCACGAAAAGGAGCTGCCCTCATGCCACGATGTCTGAATTTGGTATCCCTGCAAAACTTATACGGCTGTGTAAGCTGACATTGAAGAACACCAAAAGCTCCGTCMGAATTGGGAAGGACCTCTCCGAGCCGTTCGATACCAAACGAGGTTTCAGACAAGGCGATTCCTTATCGTGCGATTTTTTCAACCTGCTTCTGGAGAAAATAATTCGAGCTGCAAAACTAAATAGAGTAGGTAAAATCTTCTATAAGAGTGTACAGCTGCTGGCGTATGCCGATGATATTTATATCATTGGCCTCAACACCCGCGCCGTTAGTTCTGCTTTCTCCAGACTGGACAAGGAAGCAAAGCAGATGGGTCTGGCAGTGAACGAGTTCAAGACGAAATATCTCCTGTCATCAAACAAACAGTCGTCGCACTGTCGACTTGGCTCTCACGTCACTATTAACAGTCATAACTTTGAAGTCGTAGTTAATTTCGTCTATCTTGGAACCAGCGTAAACACCACCAACAATGTCAGCCTGGAAATCCAACGCAGGATAACTCTTGCCAAAGTCACTCATAATACGCGTCCTGCTATATGGTGCAGAGGCTTGGACGATGACAGCAACTGATGAGTCGACGTTGCGAGTTTTCGAGAGAAAAGTTCTGCAAAAGATTTATGGTCCTTTGCGCGTTGTACGAGATATATGACGACATTGACATAGTTCAGCGAATTAAAAGACAGCGAACGAAAACACTCCTGCTTTGCAGGTATTCTACGCTGTACCCGGCGGGGGAAGCAGAGGAAAGGGAAGACCTCCACTCCGTTGGAAGGACCTGGCTACGCTTGGAATATCCAATTGCCGCCACGTAGCGAAAAGAAGAAACGACTGGCGCGCTGTTGTTAACTCGGCTATAATCGCGTAAGCGGTGTCTACGCCAATAAGAAGAAGAAGGGAATAGAACGTCTGCACCATCGTCATCAATTGGGGAATCGGGTTCGCCTTCTCCTGGCGTTKTACGTTCACTGCCATTCAGCAGGCTGGACAAGTGTTTCCTCCATAATTTAAGTATGCTCTGGGTATCGGTGACTAGATCACCTGTGAGGGTTCTACAAGAGTATGTTCCGGTCTAAAAACCCTCTGTAACTCGTCAATTTTTTCGTTGAATTTTCGAGATGTTCATACTCACGCATTTCTTCCTCTTTCTTTTTCTGTCTGCAAATGCGTCTCGCTTTTCTATTCAACTCTCGGTATCTATGCCATCCCGCACGTGTTTTCTCTCCGCTGTACTACGGCACTCCTCGTCGTACCAGCTGTTCTTTTATATATTCTGGAAACAAATGGTTTCGGTTGCAGCTGTACGTAAGGAGTTTGAAATGTCGTCGCACAGTTCCCTTTAACCCAGTTGTTGACGAGTGCTCTCGTTCGATGTTGTGATTGCAGCTTCTCGACGCCGAACCTTCCTTATGTTTGCTGACGTGTGTTTTTAGAAGCACAGAGGCCAGTGCGAATCTTGGGTGCAACAAGAAACGTTCTACATAGATCGCAGTTAGTATATCATTAAAAGCTGAGGATTCTATTTGGAATCTTACACACTTATGATTAGAATCCTCGCCGGTGTTTATTTTGGTGATATGCATTGTTATATCAAAAACAATCTGCACTTTAGGGTTCATTTGGCTCATTTGGATGTTGCCTCCTTCCCCCGTTAGCATATAGCTATATTACTAATCAACATACATTTGAGTAAAGACTCACCTCTTTCGTTCGTATTTTCGCTATCCCATAAAGTGTGGTGTGAATGTGCGCCTTATCCAATCATCAGGGGCCTATTTGCTTTTATACACCGTGTCCACCAACTTCCGGAGTCTACTGTTGGCGCTTCACCAACATGATGTATGTAAGAGGTTCATGTTATCTCTTACGACTACTAAAGCTAGGCCATTTAGAGATAAGTTTAGACCAATATATGATTGCATACTTATCATTATCTGTATGGCTGTGCTTACCCTATTTGTTGCATTATGTCTCTTTTCTGCTTCGTGGATTTAAAATGTGGCTTCTAGAGTTTTTCCTAGATAACTTTTCACCTCTCGCTCTTCTAGCGTGTTTTCAGTTTTGTCGGCTGCATTGCGCTTCTTGAGACGAAGGTATAGTATATAGTTTTGGTGTAATAAATTTCAAGTGGGATACCAAAATTCTTTTGGTATTCCTCACTTATAAGTTTTATTTGTCATCCGGGAATAAAGTTCAAGCTTCGTTTTTTCTTTCATTCTTCATAAAAATGGAATTATTTGCTTGATCAGCCGAAATGTGTGACCAAGTTGTATTCGCTACAAAAAATAGTTCATGTGTGAAGTGTTTCTTAAAGTGAATACTGTTTATTTATGCATTTATCCATCCTCCTTGTCGAAGTTGGTAACCTTCAACGACTACTAATCTTCTGTCGGCACATCAGTGAATCGTCTGTATCATAGTAGGCGGACAAAAATCAATGTAAACAATCGAATAATTGACAGTGATTATAACAACCCTTGATAAGTCACAATTTTAAATAAGAATTGCACAAAATATTCTGATACAGTAAACAACAAGTTAAATCGAAGTGATACGGTGTTATCATTTTTATGTCTCCAATTTAAGTAATAAATACAATATAAACAGTGATTTAACAAGGTTGGCAGAGAAAAACACGACTGCTGATGAAATGGACTTTACTTTAGAAGGTATGTATGTATATTTTATGCAATTTAATACTTGATTTGTGTTTAGCTAATACGATGTACGTGGTTTTGAAAACTGATATAAAAATGTTTGTATTTTTTTATTTTCAAGTTTTAACGTATGCAAGTATTTTTTTATCCACATATATCCAAGCTAATGTTTGAATATTGCATAACTGCAACCTTAAGCTATGCAATGCCCTTGTGTCGAGTGCCACATCGATCCCCAATAATTTTTARTTATTTATTTTCCAGATTGAGTTGGCTCTATATCAAAAATGGAGTTCTTTGAAGAATGGCGAAAATATAAAAAAGAAGAAAGATTGAACGAAAATAATAGTATTTCTTCACTATTACGAGTATATGGAAGTGATTAATATATGTAAATACACAAATATATTTTTTTTTCGGTCTCCTCACTGCACTTTGGTTTTTTTTTCAAGGTATTGTTATGTGTGTCTGCATATATTCTAATTTTGTTACAACATTTTGTTTTGATTTTTGCTACCAATATAATTCTTAAATTGATTTTATTTGTTAAAATCCGAAGGTGCCTTTCGGTAAGCCTCGAAGGACCATAAGTACTTTACTTTAAAATAAAACGCACGAGTAATTTGTTTGAATAATTTAGTTTAGTTTCGGATTTACATATTTATGTACAGTGGCTCAAACGCATAATCGGACAGTGGTTTTTTATACGAAAGTTTATTTTAGTTGAAAGAAAAAAAAACAGAAAAAAGAACAACAATGATTCAATTTTTATGGGGAGTATTTTCCAATCTCTCATTTTTCATACAACAAAAAAAAACAACAAAAATAAATTCATTCTTACAAAACAAGTTTAACAAAAGCAAAATAAATCAGAATTCTTAAGCACAAACAAATAATCGGACACTAAACAATATTGTCATAATAGTGCAAAAGAAGCAACCAAAAAAATGCTCAATATGA
Source organism: Bactrocera latifrons (assembly GCF_001853355.1). NCBI lineage: Eukaryota > Metazoa > Arthropoda > Insecta > Diptera > Tephritidae > Bactrocera > Bactrocera latifrons. Next base: position 24,574 of record NW_017537486.1, on the reverse strand, counting down.
GATTTAATAGAGTCAATTACAGCTTTCAGTCTTTTGGGCATAGAATTGACCAAATTTTTACAAACTTCTGGCTCAATTGAATACCAAGCCTCTAAAAGTCCTTCTTTTAACTCATCTAGAGTTTTGAATTTGCTTTTGTACACTCATCTGGCCAGTTCCTCCCAAAGATGTTCAATGACCTTTAGGTCTGGACTTTGGGAAGGTGTTTGGAGCAGCTTGAAGCAGTGGTGGATCAACCACATCTGTGCAACGTTCGATTTGTGCTTCGGATCATTATCTTGGTAAAATGCAAAGTTTTCCAAAATACCAAGCTTCTCCGCCTTCTGCTTAAAATTTTCTTTCAAAATGTTGAGGTGTCCAAATCTGTCTATTTTTCCATCCACGAAACACAAATTGCCTACACCAGCACATGACATATAGCCCCAAACCATGACTGAACCTCCTCCATGTTTAACTGTGCCCTTAGTATTTTTAATAGCAAATTCTTGATTTGGCTTTCGCCAAACGTAAGACTTGCCGTCAGATCCGTATAAATTAAATTTACTCTCATCTGTATAAAGAACCTTTATATTTATGTTTTTGTAATCAGCCGAAAGCCTTTGATGCTAGCGCTGCGTACTTTAGTTTATTTAATAATTTGTTTATTATGTAAGCTTTAATAAAATAAAATTAAAAAAAAATAAAAAAATGTTTTTGTAATTTTTAACTGTTTTCTAAATATATTTTTGTTTCGAGAAAATATATTTTTATATTTTGACAACAATATTGAAATATCAAAAGTAGTCTTTCCAGATTTTATTCCAATCAAGTAATAAATACCTTTGGTTTTCCTTTGATTGAATATATACATTAAAATTAAAACAGTCTTTTAAAATTCATCACATACAAGTGGTTTTTGGTATGTGATGAATTTTAATTCCTACAGTTAAAATTGTCTTAATTCCAATAATAAACACATCTTAAGAAATATCACTTGATATCTTCTGTTCTAAGCAATGGTCTGTGCTTCCAAACACTCTATTTAGGTGTTTTCTTCGAAATTACATATTTCCAATCATTTCAAACTATTCGGTCCTCCACCTGTTGTTCTGTATACTGTTTTGGATTTCATGTTAGTGCACACTTGAAAAGAAAAACAAAACCCACGTTTTTGCTGCATGATGTTAGCGAATTAGAGAATTTTTCATACATCAGTGAAACTAACTTTATAACTATTAACAAATCGAGTTTTTAATTTTTTTATAGGTACCAAAAACTAAAAAAACACCAAAAACACTTTGCTACAGCATAAAAAACAAAATGTTCGACAGAAAACTCAATACACAAAGAACATTTTGACACGGTTTCTTGGTCTTAATACCAATTTTCCATTCGATTTTCGATAACCAGTGAAGACCAGTCCGTTCTGCTGATGTGTTTGTTCTAGTTTGTGTGTTCAAGTGCCACTATATATGATAGATGAGGTTGAACCACGGTGATTATGTGGTTGATACAATCTTGGGTACGTGACAAATCATCTGCAGGATTTTCCTGTTGAAACACCCAATAGTGATCCACACTTATGTTTTCTACACAAGAATTCAAACTTTTGTTCAAAATAATCAGAGAGTCTATCATCTATTATCAATTCCACATACAKCCATACATCCCCACACCATCACCGAGCCGCCACTATCCTCCACTTTTGGCCAATCAAACTTTTACTTGATCTTTCAAATGTTGTGCCCGACGAATTGTGCTAGCATTTATTGCTACACCTGCAATATGCTATACTAATTTTAAGCCACTTGACCTTGATTTAATATCATTCAGTCGGTTTAGTCTACCAGATTTGGGACGATTTTCCAATTTTCTATTTTGTTTTTGTTTGTCAATGATTTATTTAACAGTAATGCGACATCTATTTATAAAAAAAACCAATTGGATCAGCCGAACATTCACCAGGGTTCAACCTCACCGATATAGAAGCATCTGGACATACAAATTAGAAAAATGATAATCAATCCTTGAAAATCTCAAGGATGTTATTGCGGAAGAATGATAAAAAAATTTACCGGAAGTAACAAAAACTCTTCTCAATTTAATGACGCGTCGTTTAAAGGTCATAATTAGAGCAAATGGAATCAAAAGTATCAAAAACATGAGTCCATCACTTACTGTTCTTTGACGTTGTTGTTGTTGTAGGAATTTTGTTTTTGATTTTCCATAAACTATAAGAGTGTTAATTACCATTTAAAAAAACTTTAATATAACAAATATTTACCACTTACAAAAACTTAAATAAAACAAGCAATGTAAGAAGCAAGTGTTGTATAAAGATTTACTTGAAACAGGAAGTTATTATATTAAATATAGTAGTCTTTAAACAGCTTAATATTATATCATGGTGTAAAAATTGCAAGTCAACCTTTTAATATCAAATCCTACTAAATTGAAAAAATACATTAAGGCAATTCAGAATCTGGTGCAAATGGTCTAGCATCGCTGCAATTGCAAATTAGCGAGCATATTTTTGGTTTTATACTAGCAAATGTACAGCGATGTACTTGCCACACCCTTGCAAAGAAGCAACCCTAAGGAAATGGAGCCAACTGGTTTACGCAAAAAAAGAATAAAACGTAAAAAACCCCACAAAAAGTGGAGCGAAAAAGAAATCCAGAGTATACTAGATTTCTTGCAGGAAGCTCTAGAAGTGAAATTTTTGCTGTGAGCACTTATTTAACGATAATTTTAATTTTAGTAGGCACCAAGAGCAAAATTTTCTATAAAAAGCTAATTGAGAGCACGATAATAGACACCATATGGGAAAAAGAAAAAAAATTTCGCGGAAAAAATGAAGACACTTGTCCAAAAATCATCTGTTAAAAAAAAATGGAATGGGAACAAGAGAAACATGGAAGAGATCACGCTTTGAATGAAAAAAGATTGCAAGCATAAATTGAAAGAGATAAAGCTGAAATAGAATTCAAGAACTGTGAATTGGACTTAAAAGTATAATATTTGCACAAGGATGAAAGATTAAAAAAACTTGAAATTGAAAAGGAGGAAGGCTTTAAGTCCAAAATTGAAATGAAATATAAATATTCCTCTCAACAGTTATTTTTCTGTACTTTATTTATATTAATTTATTTATCTTTGTATTATAAAATATTTATTTCCAATTACTGTTTTTGTAACTTTATTATACCTCAGCAAATTATACTTGTAAGAAGCAGGGGCAGCAAAAAGCTTCGTTACAATATATACTTACATTGGTGATTATTCTTTTGTTATTATCGATATAGTTTCGCCAAAAATTGGCGCTATTTTTCTATATGCTGCGCTTTTTTCCTACGAATCCAATCGAAACAGTGTGATTGCTAATTGCAATTCGAAAGAAAATTGCTTACATGAGTGCTCTTTGTTGAATTCCTCATCGTTTTTTATTAAATCAACTAGCATATTACATTGGCCTCTATCTACTCTTAACATCTGGCAGAATCGGTCTTCGGCCAGTGTTGTCAAAATATTATTGCGCCAAATGTTTGGCTTAGATATTGTGCTATAAACTCCTTGCCGGTATTCCATAACAACAGATACATATATTGTCAGCCAATTCATCTAGCACTGCAGCCACGCATCGTCACTTTCGATTTCTAGAAGAACATTGTTATTAACTGAAATTCTGCATAAAATTATTTCTTACCTTCAATGTACATAATTTCTTCAGCAGCTTCATCAAATAAGGCGTCAGTTTTTGTCTTTTTGAACTTAAATTGGAAAATAATTTGTGCCAAAATTTTGTTTCCAAATAATGATTTTCTTCACCGATCAGCTGTGAATTAATGGTATTTGCAAGGGTTGTACAGAAATCACCAAAAATACGTTCACTGTTGATGGTAATCATTTGCAATTTCATAATTTTGCAAACTCCCAGACGTACCCGTACGACATACTTTATTTCAATGTATAATACTGTAGAAAAATTTCACAAAACAAAACGATGTAAAATGTCTACTTTGCTACTGCCATTGATCAAGTTCACCTTTGAACTTCAAACGTCGTTCGACGTTGTCATTCTCCAAAGGCCTTTGTATCTATCTATCAAGCAGTCAATAAGATTTTCCATTTATTTGATTTCCAAAACACATACTTTTCCTGGATGCAGGAAACTCAATTGAAAACCTCCAATATTTCTCTAGAAAAGCATGTCTTCAAATCTTTTCCCATTCAACAGAGGAATGTATTCAACAGAGGAATGTATTCAACAGAGGAATGTATTCTGACACCCTATAGTATTCTTGGCAAGTTCTGACGCAGAAATTTTCACGCTTTGTTGGTCGGCCGCAGATTCTGGGGTTTTCTTTGTCAACTTTTAGTAAATGGACTGAAAATGTTTCTCAGTTTTTTGTTTTCGATTTTGGAACGTTACAAGCAGCATATCTATCAGATTTGATACCATTGGCAGATTGATGGATTCTTTCTGAATATTCACGCCAAATAATCCCAATTATAAGTTTAAATTTGTACACGACTGCGATGAGAATCGTTACTTTTCTTAATGTTTTCTTATTTTTTGAGTTACATATTGTTGTTTCATCAAGATAAGTTGCCATAGTGAAAAACATGCTATAAAATGTGAAAATGCTGAATGTAGCATCTATTTGAAGTTCCTATCAAGCCGCATCGTTTCAAATTTAGCAGCTTCAATTACAGATCTCATTGGATTTATTAACAATTTAATTTCCTCCATAAAATGCAGACCAACAGAAATTAAATTATTTAAAGTATATAGGCAGGCGCGCAATAGTTTCAAGAAGATTGGTCGTGAGCTTGAAACCCTTACTGAAAAATTTAGGTATTATGAAACGTTGTTTTAATCATTTATATACCTAAATGTGCAAGAAGAGAATCCAAAAATGATGAAAATACCACTGCATTTGCCTTTAAAATAATGCCCCCACCCACTATTGACCTCATCAATCTTTCATTTACTTGTCCTCAAGGAGAGAAGGTTCCGTCTGTTCAGGACACAGAGAAAACTGTTACTGAACACTGTAAGCGGAAAACTTTTCAAGATCCGCCTACAAGTACCTTATAGTCGCTAATAAAAACTTCGTTCTAATACCGCGACTTGCTGCCGATACCACAGTCGATGATATAAAAAGTTATATCTCGTCGAAATTAAAAACGGTCGATACAGACAACCGTAAACTTAATTTCAAATACAAGAGGGATATTTCGTTGTTTAAGATCGACGTATCCGCTGACAATTTTCAATCGGTACTTGACAACTCATTCTGGCCATCTGGGGTCTTTGTGCACGAATTCGAGCACAAACGTGATAAGCCCCTGCAGTTGTCACTAAAATGACAAGAAACCTCGTTGATAGAAAAAACTAATTAACAATAATTCGCTGAATATTTATTATCAAAATGTTAGAGGTCTTAATACAAAACTTACTGATCTGGATTTACATAGCATTTATTCTAACTTTAAAATTATTGCTTTCACAGATACTTGGCTAAAGCCCCACATTTTCGATAATTAAATATTCAAGCGAATTCGAAATCTTTAGATATGACTAGCTGAACAAAAAAGGAGGTGGTGTAATGTTTGCTGTTCATTCTTCAATTCCATCAGAAGCAGTCGATGTTCCGCATGCAGACTTCATAGAATTTAAGTGCATTTGCATTTGCGCTAATAGTGTCCATATCTTCTTAATTTTACCTTTTATATCGCCTCACTCGGACATATCTGTATATATGCAGCATGCTTCTTTAATAAATAATGTTTTCTCAAAGGAGGTTTCAATTTACCGTGCGTATCATGGAAATATTATATATTGACGATTACACCATTTCCATTAGTACTCGCTTATGCTTTAACGAGTTCTTAGATGAACTGTCGGAGTTGGGTCTTAATCAAATTAATTTAATTTCAAACGAGTTTGGTAAGTTCTTAGATCTGGTTTACGCTGATAACGCTTCAGTGTTCTCCGTTGTCCGATATAATCCTTTGGTTCGGTCAAAGGACTCGTATCATCCTGCTTTCGAAATTAACATCGAAATCATAGCCAACGTTGCTCATAATAATATACAAGACCTTTGTTCTCCGTTCAACTTTGCGAAAGCTAATTTTAAGAAGACTAATTACGAACTTTCTAAAGTAACTTGGTCAGATTACAGTGCCGATATTGAATTTAGTGCTTCCCATTTTAATGAAACTATTTTAAACGTATTTGAAAAATTTGTTCCGAAGTGTGTTATTACTCATAAAATGAGTTATAATTTATGGTTTTCGAAAGAATTATGTAAATTAAAAAATAGAAAATCTCGTGCTTTTAAACTTAAAAGAGAAAAATCTGGTTTAGTTGCTGACTATTCAAAATATTCTAAATTGCGCCGACAATTTGCTGAACTTAACAAAATATATATAATAATTATATAAATAAAGTAAAAAATAATATTATACGTAATCCAAAATTGTTCTATGGTTTCGTCAACTCCAAACGCAGGATTTCTAATTTTCCGT
>NW_017537486.1:6463-15036 GCF_001853355.1 Bactrocera latifrons | reverse complement strand
CAGACCTGGAAAATCAACAACCGACCAGATATTCACCATGCGCCAAATCTTACAAAAGACCCGTGAAAGGAGAATCRACACTCACCACCTCTTCGTCGATTTCAAAGCTGCTTTCGACGGCACGAAAAGGCTGCCTTTACACCGCGATGTCTGAATTTGGTATCCCTGCAAAACTTATACGTCTGTCTAAGCTGACGCTGAGCAACACCAAAAGCTCTGTCAGAATCGGGAAGGACCTCTCCGAGCCGTTCGATACCAAGCGAGGTTTCAGACAAGGCGATTCCTTATCGTGCGACTTTTTCAACCTGCTTCTGGRGAAAATAGTTCGAGCTGCAGAACTAAATAGAGAAGGTACCATCTTCTATAAGAGTGTACAGCTGCTGGCGTAAGCCGATGATATTGATATCATTGGCCTCAACACCCGCGCCGTTAGTTCTGCTTTCTCCAGACTGGACAAGGAAGCAACAYAAATGGGTCTGGCAGTGAACGAGGACAAGACGAAATATCTCCTGTCATCAAACAAACAGTCCTCGCATTTGCGGTTTGGCACTCACGTCACTGTTGACAGTCATAGCTTTGAAGTTGTAGATCTTGGAATCAGCGTAAAGACCACCAACAATGTGAGCCTAGAAATCCAACGCAGGATAACTCTTGCCAACAGGTGCTACTTCGGACTGAGTAAGCAATTRGGAAGCAAAGTCCTCTCTCGACAAATAAAAACCAAACTCTATAAGTCACTCATAATTCCCGTCCTGCTATATGGTGCAGAGGCTTGGACGATGTCAACAACGGATGAGTCGACGTTGCGAGTTTTCGAGAGAAAAGTTCTGCGAAAGATTTATGGTCCTTTGCGCGTTAGCCACGGCAAATATCGCATTCGATGGAACGATAAGCCGTACGAGATATACGACGACATTGACATAGTTCTGCGAATTAAAAGACAAGAGCTATGCTGGCTAGGTCATGTTATCCGGATGGACGAAAACTCTTCAGCTCTGAAAGTATTCGACGCAGTACCCACCGGGGGAAGCAGAGGAAGAGGAAGACCTCCACTCCGTTGGAGGGACCAAGTGGAGAAGGACCTGGCTACGCTTGGAATATCTAATTGGCGCCACGTAGCGAAAAGAAGAAACGACTGGCGCGCTATTGTTAACTCGGCTATACTCTCGTAAGCGGTGTCTACGCCAAACAAGAACAAGAAGAGAAGATTTAGGTCATCTATTGAAAACTATAGGGGAATATTAAGGTTGTCAGCAATACCTAACGTTTTGAAGCAATTATAACAGACGACATAACTTCCGGATCTMTCCACTAATTTTTCGTTAATTTAAATCTACAATAACTAATTTGCTGGAATTTGAATCACATGTATCAACGAACTTTAGTGAGAATAATAATAATTTGATAAAGTAAATCATTCAATTCTTTTGAATAAACTTGATCTTCTTGCTTTTCAACCAATATTTCTAAAAGGTGTTTCTTCTTATCTTAGTAATAGAATTCAACAAGTCATATTTAACAATAGTTTTTCTGACATAATCAATGATCCTTCAGGCGTTCCTCAAGGTAGCCATCTTAGTCCAATTCTGTTCTTGTTATGACATATTATCTATTGTAAAGTATTCAAAAGTTTTATTATATGCTGACGATGTAAGACTTTTTAAAACATATACTTCAAACAAAAAGGTGTCAATTGCAAACAGACTTAAACAATCTAGTTTCTTGGTRTGATAGAAATGATATGTCATTGAACCTTAAAAAATGTAAAGCGATGTGCGTTTCACGTAGATCTGTAGACCCTACTTCATACGCAATTCAAAACTTTAGTTTGGAGCATGTATGCAGGTTTGTTGATCTGGGAGTCACTATGGAACCCAAACACAATTTTATCTTCACGCATCTTCCACGGTTTTTAAAGCTAAATGCGCTCTTAGTTTTCTTAAACGTTGGTCTAAACAATTTAGAGATCCGCTTACTACAAAAATTAGTTTTACATCTTTGGTGAGGCCTATATTAGAGTATGGTTCTGTGGTTGGGAACCCGAGTTCGGAAAAGTTAGAGTCTGTTCAAAAACAAGTTTTACTTTTTGCCTTAAATCGTTTGCATTGGGATTCCAATTTAAATCTTCCCCCTTACACTAACCGTTTAATGCTTATAAATCTCCCTACACTCGCTAGTCGTAGGGAGATGCTTGGTATAATATTTCTTGTAAAACTCATGAATTGGGTCAGTCTGTAGCCCAACTCTTTTATCTGGTATTAATTTTGATCCTACTCGCTCTACAAGGCAATTTAGACCCTTTCTTTTAAAATTTTCTAGAACAAATAATTCCAGCGCATTTGATCTAACAGACTCACTCTTTACCATTAAAAAAATTATTTTCTCTACTCTTAGCAAGTAACATTTAAAAATTATAAACTTTAATTTTAATTCTTAATTTTGGCTGTTGAAATTTATTTCCTGTAGCTGAGCAACTTAAGATCGCAACACTTAAAACTCTCTTGCCTCTTATGACTCTGCTATTTCCGGGCGGGAGGAGGATAACCGTGGGTATTATTATTATTATTATATCAAATAGCATAAGCATCATAAGTCAATATGGTAGCCAAATTGGTGAAGCGCTAATGTAGTACATAAATCTTACAACAAAATCATTTTCATTTTTAAACGCAGGAGCACATTCAACAAGCGACCTCGCTTCATTTATAAAAACATTCAGCGTAACATATCCCCGAATATGGCTTTGCCGACAATCGCCTTTCCGGGCGATCACAAAAGCTAAAAAGTAAGAAAGGCTAAGTTCGGGTTTTATACTCTTATACTTTATGATGTAATACGTCAACTAGAGGATCGGAATCTAAGCAATTTTATATATACATACACATATATAACTTATAACTGGCATACGTATATATTCGGCGTAAGATTTGTTAGAAAAACCAAAATCATTATTCATAGTCATTAAACAAAATCAGCTGGCTCATGGGTGAGCGAGAGTTTTGATAAGCCAGTGCAAAGAACATGCCTTTAATTTAAGATGCTACTGTGATCAAATTGAAAGGTGAATTTTTAATTTATACCTCGCGTGTTTTTCGAATACGTAAATTATTTTCTGTACGTCGGTAGTACTGTTAGTGACATCTATGCTAAATTTCACGTAAAAATATTCATGAAATACGCGTCGTTCTGTGAGGCTCTAAAAGTGAATTCTTCGTTTTTTACCATGTCTGAAGACAAGTGTGATAATGCATCATCTCGTGATCATTTCACCATATTTTCAACTAGTATTGTGTCGCAACCACCGCATTCGCCTGATTTACCTTCGTGTACCTTCTTGCCATTCCACAAATTCACATGAATATTCCGAGGACACCGTTTTGACTCAACTAAGAAGACTCTGATGCCCATCACAACGGAGGATTTTTCCATGTGCTATGATGATTGGAAAATTCGTTGGCATAAGTGTATTGCAGCAAGAGGGGATTACTTTGAAAAAGATAAAATGGACAAATTTCACTTTTCAATTTGGACACAGTATATAAAGTCATCATGTCCTTTTGGCCTCTATCTAGTTTCGCCAAGTAAGTCACCTATCCAGGAGGACCCCTGGGTAAGTAACATGATGACTTTATATTCTGTTCAGTGTTAAAGGCTCGTTAACCTTTATCCTTCAGTTTGCGAGCCCGTTGGCCACAGCTTCAATATGATTTCCTAAGAGCGCCTGAATTTGGCACTTCGTCTGATTATTGCAGTAACCCTTTTGAGGAGATAAAATTTTTGTGGCTATTATGATGGTTGATTCGAATGCTGAGATGATGTTTTCAATATCGACCGGTATACCTAATGTTGGTTCGAGTTCTATGTGTGTGCTGACGGACACAGCAATGTCAACAATGCGACTCCTGATTAAGATACCAGTTCCACCTCTTTCCACCTGCACACTTCGTATAATAGCAGGTGTATGACGATACATTAAAGTTGTATTTATTAGTTAGGTGAGTTTCTGCAAGAAGTATTATATCAATTTCCTTGTCGTTAAGAAATTTTGTTAACTCTAATTTGTGGCATTCCACAAAAATATTTTAAGCGAGCTCAATATTTTGAATTTTGGTTAATAAGCAGTTAAAGCAGTGTGTTTTGATTTCGCATGAGTTCTGCATGAACGTTATAAAAGTCATCATGCTCTGTTGCATTCACGTTATCATTGCTTCAATATTCGATTGACTACCGGAATGAACGTAGGGCTGCTGTTCTTGCGGATTGTCGGATACAATGTTCGGTACATTACGTTGGCGTTCGGAGACTTCATATCGGTGGATACGATTTTTTAGCTGCTTATAGACTGGACAACCCCTGTACTTTGCTGAGTGGTTTCTACCTCAGCTTTCACACTTTTTTGCATTTAGGTGCTTCTGATGTGCAAGTGGAAGAGTCATTCAACTCTCCACAAGCTACAGACACTGCGCGAACTGTGCAGTAAGACCTGGTGTGACTATACTCTTGGCAATTAGTACATTGTACAGCTCCTCTGGCACAGTTTTTGAAAAACAAGAATACTGCTCTGCAATATTTCTTGATGTCGCGCAGATATGATTCGAGTATGGTTAAATGATCTTATGTATGAAATAAAAAGGCAACTGCCACAAAACAGCCATCAACCTACGTTTAAGTCCTACCTTTATAATCGAAATTTTGTAGTTCGATGTAACACCACTAAATATGAATCCCAAGTAATTGAAGCTGGTGTACTATAAGACACAAAGTCATCATGTTACTTACCTAGATGTCCATCTTCTCCTTGTCCATTTCATCTCCTTCAAAGGAATCTCCTTCCGTTGCAACACACTTATGCCAACGAATTTTTCAGTCCTCATAGTACATGGATAAATCCTCCATCGTGATAGCCATCAGAGCCTTCTTCGATTCAGCTTTTTATTCTCAATTGAATCAAAACGGTATCGTCGGAGTAGTCAAGTGAATTTGCTGAATAGCAAGAAGTTACACGAAGGTAAATCAGGGAGAGGCGGTAGTTGCGGCACAATATTAGTGGAAAATGTGATCATGAATAACGAATGCAGTATGAGATGGTGCAATATAGCACTTCTTTGTTTAATAAATTCAGACATAGTAAAAATCGAAGAATTCACTTTTAGAGACTCATAAAACGGTGAGTATTTCAAATACAAATGAATATTTTGACGTGGAATTTAGCATAGATATCACTAACAGTATTACCAACTTACAGAAATAATTTACGGATTCGAAAAACAGGCAAAGTATAAATTAAAAATTCATCTTTAAAGTGTCAGTGTATATGTTATATATTATAAAGTAGGAATACATAAAATTGCCTAGATTCCGATCCTCTAGTTGGCGTATTACTCCGTAAGGTATTTTTCTGTCTTTGATTCCTACAAGTTGCAAGAGCTGAAATGTTAAGTGGTTAAATTAAGTTTTTTTGTTTTAAACACCAATGCAGATAATACCCCGAGATATGGAATTTCACCAACGGAAGTTTTTAACACGGTCCTTATAAATACTTGTCATACCATCTCGGCGGAAATTTTTACGTTTCTGGGGCATAAAGTTATCGATTTATCACGCTTTCCGTAGTTTTGAACAGTACCGCTACATGGTTAGTGAGCGGCGTTTTCATCCGAATTCATCCATTTTCACACCATCGGTCGGTATTTGTGTAAGCAGCATGAATAATTTGGTTGTTGTGGCCTTAGTAGTTTAGGAGAAATGAACATTAAACATATTAGAGGGCAGGGCCCCGCGCACTTTTTTAAAATATTTTTAAAACATATTTCTTGTCGACTTAAAATATTTGTTAATTCTAAAATATCTTTCCGAGGTTCGCGAAAATTAGCGTTGGTATGTAAGCAATCTAATACATAAACTTATTAGGAATGTTCCAAAGTAAACAGTAAACTTTCTGTTATCTTTTTCGATGTGCAGTAAAAATTTCATGACAATTCATTAATTAGAAGTGAAGTTATTGCGTTTTAAGAGTCAGTATATTTGTGTTCCTCTCTCGACAAGCAAAACCCAAACTCTATAAGTCACTCATAATTCCGGTCCTGCTATATGGTGCAGAGGGTTGGACGATGTCAACAACGGATAACTCGACGTTGCCAGTTTTCGAGAGAAAAGTTCTGCGAAAGATTTATGGTCCTTTGCACGTTGGCCACGGCGAATATCGCATTCGATGGAACGATGAGCTGTACGAGATATACGACGACATTGACATAGTTCAGCGAATTGAAAGACAGCGACTACGCTGGCTAGGTCATGTTGCCCGGATAAACGAAAACACTCCAGCTCTGAAAGTGTTAGACGCAGTAACCGCCGGGGGAAGCAGGGGAAGAGGAAGACCTTCAGTCCGTTGGAAAGGCCAGGTGGAGAAGGAAGGAAGGAACGCCAATCAAGAAGAAGAAGAAGATATTTGTGTTATCGGCGTGAATGAGCTTCGAACAAAAAGCTAGCATTAAATTTTGTTTTAAAATTGGTAAAACTATTACCGAAACGTTTCAATTGATGAAAAAAGTTTATGGCGATGATTGCCTATCCCGTAGAAGAGMGCATTAGTGGTTTCAAAGTTTTCAAAAGGGGTGGTGAGCACATAAATGACGATTAATATGTGGGCCAATCAAAATCCGAGGTCACCGGAAATTCCATCGAAACTGTGCGTGAATTCGTCAAAAATCAAACGGAATCATTATTGAAAYTCACGGAAATGGAATTGAACATCTCCAAGATATCGATTTATCGAATTTTGATCGAACATTTGTACTTGCGAAAGGTGTGTGCACGGTTTTTCCGAACAAATTGACTGACGACAACATTGCACAGAATCCAACATTCGAAGGACGATTATTTTATTAATCACATTTTAGTCATTAACCCTCATCGAGACCAACGGATCTGGCCAGGCATATTTTGTTTTTAAATGTTATTTAAATATATTTAGAGCGTAGCAAACGACTTGAGCTTCCAGGTAGACTCCTAGAATTTTATTGTCTATAGAATTGAGAAACAAATTCAAGGATATCGTATGGAAAAGGACGAAAAAAGGATATTGTAATATTACACATTAGTCGAGACCAATGGTGCTTAATAGACCACATATATTTCGTATGAAAATATATGAACATATAAACATACTCACATGCATACATATGTTCATTCGGATCTACAGCGAGCTCTTTGCACTCGACTTGTTCGTGCGAAAGAAGTGAAAAAGAGGGAAACAGTCAAAAGAAGTGTGTGTTTACAAACAAAACCAGGATTTTATGTGCGTCTATTTTTGCGACAGTATCTTCTTCTCTCTCTCTAATGAATTCGTTTTCTGTATTCTTTTGTATTATACAAGTCAGTTGATGACAGATAGTTGAACGCACAACATATTATTGTGAAAGTGCGCATATTTCGCGCCAGTTCTCATCTTGTTTTTTTATTATTCTGTTCGCTTTGGTTATAATAATGAGTGATGAAGTGGAATATGTGTATAATACACGATTACGTTCTAGAAACAACAGTGCAGATTATTATTATCGCTAAACATCAGCATTGGTAAATGACATTCAAAATGAAAATAATGATGTTGTGCGTGAAGAAGTGGATCCATTCGAAAGCGATGACGATGATAGACATGTCGATTATGCGCCATTTGAAGATGCATCGGATATTGAAAATGAAATCGAAATCGAGCCGAATGAAATATTAGATAGCGACGAAGAGGAAGTAAACGATGGTGTGGAAGAAGAAGAGCGTGAAACTCCACCTGCTACTGAAACTTCTTACTACGGTGAAGATGGGACAGAATGGAAAAAAGAGCGCAATGAAGCAATTCGTACTCGTGCACACAATATTATGCGCTTTAGGCTTGGACCGGAGCAACAAAACTCTGTTCCCATTGAGGATTCAAACAGTTTTTTACTATCAATATTTTATTCATTATCATCAGTCAAACAAATCGTTATGAAAGAGACCAATTTGCAAAATGGAATACAGAAAATCTAACCTCAAAACCTAAAGTTTGGGTGGATTAAACTAGCACCGAACTTGATGCATTTATTGGCATTCTTATTGCTTCTGGTGTAACGCACAATAACATGCAATTTACACCACTTTTGTGGCAAACAGATGCTCTTCCCATCTTTCTTCGTCAAGTTATTGACGCGATATATCCGTTTCGACGATGGCCGCACACGTTCATTCCGACTACAATCTGATAAGGCTGTCGCAATTCGAGATATATGGAATTTTTTTAAATGAAAACCTCGCCAGAAACTATGAGCCGCATGAAAATGTAACGATTGATGAACAATTACTTCCGTATCGTGGCAAGACAAAGTTTTCGCAATTCATACCATCAAAACCAGCTAAATACGGTGTGAAAATCTGTTGGGCATGTGACTCGGGGGATGGGGTCATGTGTAGAAAAGTCTCTGATCGCCATTCACTTGGGAATGGCCAGAAACGATTCTTTTACATATGACTCAAGCAGCTCACGACTTCCGGTCTTTGACCAAGTATCCTCTGGGTAGCCTAAGAACATTCGTTCGAAG
>NW_017537486.1:2184-3603 GCF_001853355.1 Bactrocera latifrons | reverse complement strand
TCGCGTAAGCGGTGTCTACGCCAATTAAGAAGAAGAAGAAGATGTGCCTCGCAAACAAAATACCCATTGCCAGGTATATTGTACACGGGAAAAAAGGATGGCGGAGAGCGTGAAGTGAACCAAGGAGAAAATGTATTGCTCAAATTTGTGAAACGGTGCGAAAATACCGGCAGAACAATAGTAGTTGACAACTTTTTCACAACACTGGCAGGAGCCAAACGATTGGCTACCATTGCACTTGCTATCGTCGGTACCAATAAGAAGTGCTTACCCGAAGAATTGAAAAAAAAAATCCGTCTCGTCCGTTGCTTTCTACTCTTTTCGGGTTTCACGATAATCTTGTTTCGATTTGTAGCTATGTTCCGAAAAAGAACAAGGCAGTCAATTTAATTTCAACCCTATACCACACAAAGGATTGTGAAGGTGAAGCCAAAAACCAGAAGCAATTTTATTTTATAATTCAACAAAGGCCGGCGTTGACTGCATGAATTAGATGGTTACTCATTACACTACAAAACTGCCAACGAAACAATGGCCTTTTTTTGCAACTTGTTGGATGGGATGGGATTGGCTGCTTTCSTAGTTTGCAAAGAAATCGACCATCTAGGTAAAAAGGATGCACGACGAACTTTTTAAAAGTTCAGTTTCATTTTTCTTTTTCAGGTAGTTCAGAGTATGCCCAAACCAAATCGAGAGGTAAGAAATTTCAAAAGTTTATCTATATTGTACATATATGAGCGTAAATACAACACTTATTTCCAAACAAATGTATGTAAACGCATAGGGGTCTAGCCAAGCACCATTGGTCTCTACTAAATGTATCAGACCGTTGGTCTCGACCAGGGTTAACCACTTTCCGTATTCACCTGATATGAATTTTTCCTTTTTGGAAAATTGCATTTGACCATTTAAAAAATTGCACCGGCATGCCGGCCAACGAGCTGAAAAACTCGTTCAACATGCTTTGGACCGTGCAAAAAGCTCTATTGAAGCAGATGGAGACCATTTTGAATAAAATAAATTGATTTTGCCGAGAACCATTTGTTCTTTTCTTCTTTACCTACTTCATGTAGTTAATTAATTTAATAAATTATAATAAAATAAATTAAAGCAGAGAGAATTTTTATTTGGTAGGTATAATATTTTTTTTTTTAAATCTCGTTGGCTAAATGAGAGAAGCCGCCCCCCCCCTAATGCCTAGACACACAGAATCCACATTCCACAGTACCCACACATCAACACCACCCACACGCGAGATCATATCCACACACGCAAACACACGCCACACTCGTAAAAAGGGTCATCGTCTTAGGCTTTGGCTCAGTCTCGTTTTGATTTTCAAACGAAGCCTACCCACCGCCGCTGTGATCCTCGCGCCTTGTCGATCATCCGCACACCGTTTTATATTTATATTAAAAT
>NW_017537486.1:0-1109 GCF_001853355.1 Bactrocera latifrons | reverse complement strand
TAAAAGAAAGCCCAAAACGAATTATATCTATCTCGAATTCCCTTTAGAAAGTAACTGGGTGTTTTATTTCAAGAAGTGAGAGTGGTAAGTGTTACAACAAGACAAAGTGAAGTGACTTAAACATGCCATTTTAAACATTGGTCCTTCGAGCCTCTGAGAAAGGCACTATTGGAAAGGAAAAAAAGACAAGAAATATAATAAAATAAAAGGTGCGGTGATATACATATCCAAAAAAATTCAAGACAAAAAAAAAAACAAGTTCCGTGAGGTGACATGTGAATACACATACATACATATATACTTATACAAAAAAAAAAAATTTCCAGAAGAAAAAAAAACAATAATAAATATAAAAAAAGGTGCGGTGACATATACATACATACATATATATAAAAACAAAACAAAAAAAAAACAGGTTTAAAACGGCTACGAAAAGGTTCCGTGTTGTAATCCCAAAACATATAAATACATGTGCATACAATACGGTGTTTAAAACCCAAAACCAAAAAATACCGAAAATCGGGCGCGAAATATTATTCATCAAAAAACAAAAAAAAAAAAAACCTTACGGGGGCGCGAAGCTTAACAAACATGACTAAAATATAGTCTTTGTGAAAATTAAACATTTATAAACGTGCAACAAAAAATTAAAAAACACAAAAATAATAATTATAATAATAAAAACCTAGAAGACCAACCAACGTAGGAAACTCAACCCAACGAAGGAAAGCCAACCAACAAAGGGAAATTAACAACAACGGAACAAGGAGCACTAAAAAGGAAAGGAAACGGACAAGGAAGCARAGTGGACGCCGTGGCATAAACTAAATTCACAAATTCAAACCCATAGATAAAGCCCTCAAAGTCCCTTGAAGCGGCACAAAGTGAGTGTATCAACTCCATTTATTATTGAATAATTTGTACTTATTTGCATATATGTATGTTGAAAGTTACAGTTGATCTCTCTAGAAACTGTATACGATTCGGTAAATTTTAATAGAACGGTTGCTACCAAACTGTTCGAACTTACGGTTGATTTCCGGGAAACCGAAAACAGTTTGGTAGATTACATATGTATGTACATCCAAATATATGTATGAACAGTATAT
>NW_017537485.1:89193-91512 GCF_001853355.1 Bactrocera latifrons | reverse complement strand
TAATTTACTTTCATACTTGTATTTCTGTAACTCTATCATCAATCGACCGATTTTTAAGATTGTGGTAATTTTAGAAAGGTAATAAAATGCAGATCTTATTACGGTATGGAAAACCAGTAAGGGATAGTGTGGCTTTGAAATATGGAAGTCTGAGACATAAAAATGGCAAAAATTCTTAACTTTTCAGGATTTCAAGCTCCWTGCGCAACCTCTAAACCTTTTTTGATTGACCCAAAACTTTGTATATACTAGTTTTTGGGCTATTCTCATATTTCTAGGGGGTGCGATCGAGAATCCAGAATCTTTTTTTTTCCTCCATACAACTAAGGGCCACCCTAATGTGCATACACACATCTGCATGCATGCCAGAAGAATTTGCCTGGTCAACAGAGATGTGTAAGTAAACTTGATTCGCTTCCAGATAGAGTTCGTATATGAAGCTATCTTGAAATGAATATTGTTTATTTATTATATTTTTTCCTAGGAAGTGTATGTCAATATGTGACTCCTCCACCCCTAGATTCAATGGTCTCCATTGAATATCTAATATTAAATGTTGAAAAGTTTTCTTATTATTACTAGTGATTATAAAACTTACTTATGATTATAAAAGTATAGTTATAGTTTTGAGCTTGACATTGGACCAATTATGGTATTTGTCTTTCTTGTGTTTTCCTCATTTGAAAGAGGTTGAATTTCTAGCTCTACATTTAAATTCGTATTTTTATTTATCTTATATATTATACATTTTACCAATATTCCTATTGCTATTAATAATATTATTAGTATGCTTATGCCATAATTTACATTTTTGTGTATTTTGAATTCATCCAACTCGTTAATATTTTTTCTTGATTTATTATTATCTCTGAGAAATGTATTACTTTTTCAAACTCTAATACATCACTTTCTTTTTCAGGGACAATATATCTTTCTTCTACAATAATTTTTTGGTTTTGGAATGATTTATTTTTTATCTCAACTTTACAATTATAAAAATTTACTAGTGCATTTCCTTCGAGTACAAATTCTCTATTGTCACAGTTTTGTTTCATTTCTATTTTATATGCATTTTTAATCAGGATAGTATCGTCTCCGATATCTTCGATCATTGTGTCATTGTTATATTCGTATTTACATTGGTTAAACGGACAGAGGTTAATTTCTTTCAAATTTTTGAAATGTGCTCCTTCTGTATATTTATATATTTTGTTTCCTATTGTAATTGCATATTTCTGTTCTCCTATCATTTCAAAATGTTGCCTATTAGGTAATGGCGTTATTAGTATTAGATCTGCTTCGACGTGTGTAATTGGTATTTTTATAGCTAAAAGAAATGCGTCATCTTTATATGAAAGGAGTCCTGTCTCTACGTGTTTTAATTTAAAAATGTCAATATTGAATCTTTCAATTTCTTCTGTTGATAATATACTAGGGTGTAATATATTATGCTTTGTTGAAGCTATGTTTTCTTAAATTTGTTCAATTTTACTTTCTAAGTGTTTAAGTTTAAGCATCTGATCGGTATAAAGCATGTGTTTTATAATTTTTTCGATTTATTTATTTTTTCAAAGGTTTCTAGTATTTCTGCCCTATCGTCTTCTATGGTTATTTTTAATGTATTAATGGATTTATTGAAGTTGTCATTTATATATATTTGTTGATTTACCGCTCCTATTATCTTATGATTGTTTTTCTCTATTGTTTCTAAATGTTGTAGTATGCTTTCCCTATCTTCATTGTCCATGGTTCCCAAGAGCCATTTGTATGTAGTCACTACAATATTAAATAGTCCTCTGCGTTTTCTGTAATTTCCTATAGGTATTAATGTGTTTATTTTTGCTTTAATAGGCTTTGTTTCTTCGTATAATATTTCCCTGTCATTCCTGTTATATTGGTTGAAATTATTTTGTTGTTTCAATTATTTTGTTGTTTTAATTTTATTTGTAAACTGCTTAAATTCCTTGGGGTGTATTATACGGATTACCGTTGCGGTTTGATTGACTATCTCTATCTCTCTCATTTTTATTTTAGCGTATCCCGATTGGTTTTCAAGCTTGTTTATTTGTAGAGATCCATTGATTGCCGTCATTATCGTTAAAAGTATCGTAATTTTCGCCATATTAATCCTGAAATTTAAATTTTCGTTTAACTTGAGTCTTGTATGCTTTTTTTAAACTTTGAATCTTTAGATATTAAATAATTTCCCTTTCCTTTAAAGTTGTCTACTCCCTTGTATCTTGGTTGTGCTTTGTTAACTCTATGATTCTTTATATATTTATTCTGAAAATTTTGTATGTTTACCCTGTTTTCTTTTTT
>NW_017537485.1:69215-80654 GCF_001853355.1 Bactrocera latifrons | reverse complement strand
TTTTTTTCCCTACAAAAACTATATTACCAATAGCAACATATCATAGCTCATTCTCAAACAATTTTTAAGTAGAAAAGGCAAAATCGCCTGTACTCTTAACTTATATACATTACTCACTGTAAATACATATATTATAAGAAAAGTGAAATAAATTTGAATTTGAATTTGAATTTGTTCGGAAAGTAAGTTATTTAGGAAATAAATTGGTCTTTTTTGTCGTAGAATGTATGGTATTATTATAAGCGGTTATTGCTTTAAATACTTTCTCTTTCAAATTGTCGTTGTTATTTGCATCAGCATTAAAAATTCTTAAGTGTTCGTTCAAAGGTAAGTGTAATCTTTCAACATCTGCGTTTCCTGTTTTATTATAAGTGGTCGTTAGGTGTAGGTTTATTTTATTATCTTTTAAGAATTGTTTTATTAGTACCGTATCTAATTCATTGTCTGTTACTAAAGTTTCCGGTTTGCCTAAATATTGAATTCTTTCTTTTATGGCATTTACAATTGATATCCAAGTTCTGTCCTTTAATGATTTGGCTGTTGCGTATTTTGTTAACTTATCGATGCTTGTGAGGTACATTATGCGTATTTGTGGGTACCAAATATCAAAATGAACAATTTCATTATGTTTTTTTAGGAATTTCCGTAATATTTATGCTATGTCTGATAGGGTTTCTGTCGAACTTAGCCTTATTGCATATTTCACAATTATTGATGTATTTCTGTATTTCTTTTTGTAATTTGGGGTAGTAGTGTGTTTTTTTTTTTATTTCCTCAAATATTTCATTTATTCCCCTGTGATTATTTTTCAGGTGTTTCGCTTCTAGTAATGTTAAAAGTTCTCCTTTGTCTGTTACATCTTTCAAAATTATGTTTAATTTCATTATTTTTAGATTTATTATTTTTTGATTTTTATCTGCAAAAAATTTTATATATAACTCTTGACTTTGTAGAAAAAATTTGTCATCTGGGTAATAAATTACGATTAATCCTTTTTCCGGTAGGTTATCTTGCATTACTTTTAAAATGTCGCTTTCAAGTGTTACGTTTATTATGTTTCTTATTTTCTTTTGATGTATTATTTTCTTTGTTATTGATTGCCTGTGCGCTCCTTGAATTATAAGTTGATTTTTATATATATTGATTGCATTTTCTGTTACTTTTATGAAGTATGTACTATCCGTTTCTGCACTATGTACAGTATCTATGTAGTCATCATTGAATATTTCATTTAAATTTAATTCTACCATATTATTATTTTCATAATTTAGTCTTCTTAGACCATCTGCAACTACATTTTCTTTACCTTTAATGTATAAAATGTCGAAATCAAATTCATTGAGTTTAATTCTCCACCTTTGTAATTAATTAAGGTTCCTTTATATTATTTAACCAAACCAATGGAGGATGATCTGTTTTAATGGTGAATCTGCGACCAAAAAGATATGGGCGAAAATATTTAGTGGCCCACACTATGGCTGACAACTCTTTCTCTATAGTGCTATAATTTTTCTCATGTCCATTCAAAGTACGACTGGCAAATGAAATTGCTTTGTTATCTTGCATAAGGGCTGCTCCTAGAGCAAAATTACTCGCATCTGTCACAAGAGTAAAACTTTTTGTGAAATCTGGATGGATTAAAATGGGGTAATTTTTTATCAACTTTTTTAATTCAAAGAAAAAATCTTTGTAATCTTGGTCATTAATGTTTATTTTTGAGCCGTTTTTTAAATATTTTATTAAGGGTATGCTATTTTAAACTAATCTTTAATAAACGTCCTATAGTATCCCGTAATACGTAAAAATTCTTTTATTTCCTTAACGCTTCTTGGAAGTAGAATCTTTTCTATTTCTTCCACTTTTTGAGGGTTTGGTTTAATACTATCTTTTGTAATCAAGTGACCTAGGAACTTTGTTTCTTGTCGTAGGAAATTATTTAATTGGATCTTTTGATTTTTTTCTTTTATTATCATTAAAATTTTGCTTTTGTAAAATACTTTTTTGTATCTTCTAAGTATATTTATAAGTCTATTTTTGTCTATACCGTTAATGTGATTGGTGTCAACGAATTCTGTGACACCTTTATCTTTTATGTCATTACAGAAGATTTCCACTTCATTGTCTTTCTGTTTGGGTAGTCTATTATCGCGTTTATCTTCGTTAAGATATTGCTACCAATGAGTCCGTCAAAGTTCTTGTTAAAATTACATTCCAGGAATTCACATATGATTTATTTTTCATTAAATTCTTTAAATATTGGGAATCTGCAAAGTTTCTTAACTTCCGATTTTCTTCCCATTGCTGTGACTTGCACATCTACTTCATTCTTCCATTTCGGCTTACAAACATTTTCGTTGATCAAACTGAACTCTGCTCCAGTGTCAATGATGAAATATAACTTTCTCATGTGTGTATCTATTATTATATAGGGTAATTGTTTTGTGGATCCCACTGAAAATTTGTATTTGCATTGCCAATATCCATAGGTTCTGGTTTATTGCGATTTGATATTGCGGACCGATTATAATTTCTTGACTGGTTGTAATTCCGCGTTTGATTCCCGTCGGTTTGATTGTTGTCTGGTTTGACATTCTAGTTGGCTTGATCCGTTGCCACTGTTATAGTTATTACCTACATTCCTTGGGACATAGCCACCATTATACAAGTTTTGTGGCTAATAATTGTTATATCTATTATAACTACTGTTATAAGTAGGGATATTATTTATACTTTGGTTGGGTCTGTAAAATGTTCTATTAACGTTATCGCTATAATTAGTCTGACGATAGCTATTTGGGTTAGGATCTTTCCTTTGTTGCCCTAGCGCTGTGGAGCCTTGATGTTTAGCTACTAATATTATTTTGTATGCCTTTTCTAGACTATCCGGGTCTCTTGCTATAATCATAGTTATAGTGGGTTCTGGGAGATGTTCCTTAAATAATTTCAGTGCTATCCTATTAACTGCATTCGTTGAGAAATTTAAATCATTATGCGCTAATATTCTATTACGTAGTTTATTCCTAATTTTATTTATTTTAAAATAATAATTTTTTATAGTTGAGACTGATGGTTTTCAACTCATCCATAAGTTCCGCTGAACTTCTCTTTTCCCCGCAATTGCTCAGAAGTATTTGTTTCTATGTTTCCCAAACACTAACTGGTCCATATCTGTGAATTATTTCCCAAGTTTTTCCTACGTATCTTCCTTTTAGAAAATTTACAAAATTTTTTTATTACCTACATCAAAAGTTAATATTGTGGGTAATATATCTTCAGTTTGCTTAATAAAGTCTGTTAGTTGGTTCGGATCTCGTCCGTCAAATTCTGTAATTCCATTGATACAGTTCAACGTGAGTTGAAAAAATGGTATACTTCCATTTCGAGCAAATTTTATTTCAAGTGAAAATTATATAAAAAAAAATGTTCGTATTTATTTTGATTTAACTTGGTTTTATGTAATAAGTTCCTACTGGGTATTTTAATTGCTATTTTACAGTTTGAGAAGTACTGTCTACTCTTGTAGTGAAGACACCTATATATCTTTTAGTGAAGACACCCATCTAACAGTTTCAAAGAAATCTAGTCGAGATACACTAGAAATTTTATAATTTTTGGAGTCACTGTTTTAGTGAAACACTATTATTTGACTTCGATTTTGCAACACTCAGTATAAGCATGATTTAATTTTTTATTTTAGACTATTGTGCGATAATTTTTACACATTATTTTGTATTTTCTTACTTACTGTAAAAATTTTAATATATTTATATATTTGAATATATTTATATATATATGTATTTTTCTTACTCTTATTTGTTCTGCTGTTGCTTTTGTTGTAATTGCTGCTACTGCTGCTGCTGTTGCCTTATACATAGGTTGCATCCAAGCTCAAATAACCGCTTAAAATCACACTTTATTTATTTATATATTTTGAAGGCTCATTATTTTTTATAGTATTTTAACAATGATTTTGTATAGTTCTGTTAATGGTTTTCTATAAATACATTATTGTTTTCCACAATTCTGTTGATATTTTCACTTTTTTCTTTTCACTATTAAAGCCGTCGCTCTCACTAGCTTCCCAAACTTGTTAGTTTATAACGCAGTTATAACTCTCTTCCAATTGACTATGAGTTCCTTGTTCCTAGTTCTATACTTCAACTAACTTTTCTTTTTTTCAATCTGTGCAGCTTACTTCTAATTTGATGTGCGCGCAGGCACTTTCCATTTGTTTATACTTACATATGTGCATACACACATCTGCATGCATGCCAGAAGAATTTGCCTGGTCAGAAGAAATGTGTAAGCAAACTTGATTCGTTTCAAGATAGAGTTCGTATATGAAGCTATCTGAAATGAATATTGTTTACTCATCATATTTTTTCCTTGGAAGTGTATGTCAATATGTGACTATATTCCCCTCCTGGATTTTCCGATCTCCATTATGATGGCTAGGTGGTCACTATGCGTATAAAGGTCAGATACTTCCCAGCATGTTGATCGTACCAACGGGCTACTAACAAACGTAATGTCAATCACGGATCTGCGACCATTTTTTTTCGAAAGTGTTCCTATTTCCAGTATTTAATAGCACCACTTCGAGCGACGAAAAGGCCTTGAGAAGAGCCTCTCCTCGTTTGTTCGTACTAGCACTTCCCCAGTCCACAGCCCATTCGTTAAAATCACCTGCTACCACGTTATTCGTAGTTGTTAGGATTTCCTGTACCACATCATCCAGTGTACTCTCAAACGCATCTTGTGGAACACTCGGTGGTATGTAACAGCTATAAAAGTTGATTCCACAAATCCTGGCTCGTGTGAAGTAGGCCTTTCCTAATAGTGGCTTTTCCTAGAAAGCTTTGCTTCAGATGACCATATGGCAGTTTAGCTGGTGGCGTCTGAGGCCCATGTGGCATTGTCTATGTTTTTGTACTGTTCGCACAGTATTGCTACGTCCACCTTCTCATCAAAGACGGTTTGTTTAAACAAACTTCCAGGGATTTGTGCCACATGACATCACACGATGCTGCACCAGCCTCCACGACGCGATGTACGACTTCCAGCTGTCTCTGTTTGTTTTTGTTTGAGGCTTACCGGGAGACTGGTTGGTAATTGCTAAATACAAAATTAGATAAGTACTAAAATTGGTTCAATTGGATTTATTTAATAATTACCTGTCACATTTTTTATAAAACAAAATAAAACTTTATTAGGAATTTCCCAAGTAATAGCGAATCAAAACTTGCACTCAATTGTTTTTTGCCATTTTGATTTGGTCTATCAGCTGATTTTTGTTTCGTTCCTCCTTTTTCTCCTTCTTCGTTTTGCTTTTGGTTATGGCATTGCCAACCATCAAAATACAAGTAAGGTTTGTTAGGCAACACACTGACAGGTCTTCCCAACTATTTGTTATGAGTTATGGCCTCTGAGAATAGTTTGTGATGAACACCAGAGAATCCTTTTCGAAGGAACTTAAAAATATCGCCTTGCAAAAGGCAAACAAGAAGAACCCATCGCTAGATCAGCAAAAAGATGTGAAAATGCCGATCAACCTAGCAAAGGTGGCAAATCTGAGAAGCTTCGGCATAGTGAAAATCCCAATATTTTCTGCAAACTGGGTAAAAAATTAAAGAGCTCGAAAGCATAATGTCTCGTCAGGGACATATTAACCAAGCTATGCGTGATCTGGTAAGCTGTATCACAAGCTTGTATGGGGAATACCTGCGACATCCAAAGTAATAAAAATACTCGAAAGAGACCTCGCGAGATATTGAGATATTTGCCACCAACGAAAAAGCCGAAAAACACGAGTCATAAAGTGCAAGCAACATATAGTGAGGTCACTCAAATAATGCACATAGACAGTATGGGAGTCAAGCCTGTAGTTGAAAAATTTATATAGTACGTTGTAAGAAAGAATAAACCGATCGAGAAGAGAATCAGATCGAAACCAGACACTATTATCTTAAACAGGGGGAGCGTAGTATGCGGATATCCTGAGAAAAATAAAATGTGACAGAGGCCTTGAAGAATTGGGTTAAAACGTGAGGTACATTAGAAAAACCCTCAAAGTAGACCTACTAATCGAATTAACAAATCAAGCAGAAAGGAGAGCTGACGTGTTCGAAAGCGCTCTAGAGGGCTTTATTGGTGAGATGGCCGTAACACAGTCAAAAACGCTTGAAATTACCATTATCTGCAAAAACTTGGATGAGATAACCACCCCTGAAGAAATCTGTGAGGCATTACAAAAGGAGTGTGGGATCTGAAACCTGGGGAAGCAAGATATAAAAAATCTACGGAAAACTCAGAGTGGCACTCAAATAGCTCTTATATGCTGAGGATGCCAAAACTTTACTTAAGTGTGGTAAAGTAAAAATCGGGTGGTCTATCTGTCGTCTCCGGGAATTTTCACCTATTACTCGTTGGTTTAGGTGCTTTCAACTAGGGCATATAGCACACAAATGTAGCGGATCCTCAAGTCACATGGCAGAGACATGCACGAATTCTCCGAGTTGTATGCTCTGCAAAGGGGAACACTCTGTTCTGAGTACGGTCTATCCAAAATACGCAGATATGTTGAAGTCAACGAACAAATTAAGATATTGCAATTAAATCTCAGTCATTTCGCTGCAGCACAAGACCTTCTAAAACGGACGGTGCTAGAAGATAACATAGATGTCGCCATATTAAGCGAACAATATTCTCAACGTTCGGAAAGCACTTGGTGTAAGGATATAAGTGGTAAAGCAGCAATATGGTCCTGCAAAGGAGAAGCCATCACATCTCGATCCAAAGAAATCCATAATGGCTTTACATGGGCAAATATACAAGGAATAGTGCAACAATTAGAGAATTTGAAGATTTTCTCCTGAAATTGTCTATAGAAATCAGAATCAAATCGCCAATAATAATAGCGGGAGATTTTAACGCATCGTCTACTGCTTGGGGTAGCAGAATTACAAACCATCGTGGTCCCCTCTTTCGAGAATTTCTGACTCAAACAAACCTTATGATTTTAAACAGTGGCACACAAAATACCTTTCAAAAGGGAAATAAAGGATCAATAATAGACGTAATGTTTACTAACAATGCGCTTAGCAGTCATACTAAGTGGAAGGTGGCAAAAGAATTTGATACTGACGTCCAGGCGAAGATGCCGCCCACTTAGTATCCGGTGTGCGGTAGGAACTAGTTGCAGGACGAGATACTGAGGGAACGACGAAAATGCCAAGCTGAGGAAGCTCTGTCACTCAGCTAAGCGCCGCCTACAGCGTAACCAGGAAGGTTAAAACGAAATCAGCCTCAGAGAATCATTTAATGTCAAAAAGAGCTCCTGAAGTCAGCCATTATCCGTAGTAAGAGATTATGTTTCGAAAAGCTCTGTGAAGAAGCGGAGAACGGCTTACAAAATTTGTGTATAGAAGTTTAAGAATAAGGCGCAGCAACTAACAACACATCCTTTATGAAAAATGATGTCGAAGCATTATTCCCGACGCACGCCTTCATTTCCTAAATAAAACGAAACGAAGCTACGGACCCACCCCTATTAGTCAAAGACTATTGGCTATTGCGAAAAACATCAAAAACTATAAAGCGCCCGGAATAGATGATATATTAAATAGAGCCCTTAAAGAAGCCATAACTCTAAGAACCAGCTTATTTGTTAACATGTACAATGCTTTTATATTAGAGGAGGTGTTCCCCGATCCGTGGAAGATATAGCGTCTTGTTCTACTCCCAAAGCCAAAAAAGCCACCAGAAGCTCATTCATCATACCTCTTTGCATGCTCGACACRATTGGGAAAGTGTACGAAAGCATTATAAGAAACCGCTTGGAGCTACCAATCCAAAAAGCCGGTAGATTAACAGAAAGACGATACAGCTTTATAAAACAAAGGTCCACTATTGACGCACTAAGAGAAGTAGTTGATACTGCAAAATGTGCAATAAGTGGAAAAAGATGAAAAGGTGGTACAAAAAAAATACTGCGCGCTAATAACTCACTCAGAGCTACACTATCTCCAGTGGAGTGCCACAAGGCTAGTTCTTAGGCTATGGAACTTAATGTACGACGGGGTGTTAAGAATACGGCAACCAAAAAATGTGAAAACAATCGCATATGAGGATGACTTCATAGTGATATTTGTAGTTAAAGATATGGATGACCTCCGGATCAAATGCAATGACGGCATAAATGGTTTGCTACCATGAGCCTGGAGCTGGCTGAACAGAAAACAGAAGTCCTGCTCTCTGCTTTAGGAAAATTTAAGATAAAATATCGCTGACCATAGGAGAATGTGAGATTACTTCACAGCTGCAGTTGAAGTATCTTAGGGTGATAGTGGACTCCATACTGAAGTTCAAGGAATACTTGGAAAATGCGACACGAAAAGCAAATAAAATATATAATGTGTTATCTAGAATGATTTCAAATAAATGATGTGTGTGTTCCAGCCGACGATGTTTAATAGCTAAGGTAATACGTTCAGTTATCATATATGCGGCTCCAATATGGATACAGGTGCTAGACATAAAATCATATTCTTATGCTAGAGCAATCAACGTAGTGCATAAGCTTTCTGCAATACGCGTGATAACTCAGCCAGTATGGCACCGATTGACATCCAGGGAGACGAGTTCTGGCGAACATATAACTTATCAGAGAAGGGAGAAGTAAAAACATTGCAATGTGCCAGCAACGGTGGCAAACTTCATGCAAAGGATGATGGACCTACCGACTGATTTTGGACATACATACATTCGTGGATAGGTAGACAACATGGGGACCTGGATTTCCATCTTACCCAAATACTCAGTGAGCATGATTGCTTCAGAACTTACAGAGTACAGAGTGTATAGAAGACTCTGAACACGTGTTCTTTTATTGCCCTCGGTTTTAAAGTATTTGGGAAAAGCTGAAAACCACCTTTGGAGTTAGTATCACGGTGGAAAATTTGACAGCACTTATGTGCGAGTTCTCTGTAAAGTGGAAAGCAGTCAGCGAAGCGGCAAATCAAGTTGTGACAAAATTGAGACAATTAAAACAGATTAGGCGTCAGTCAGTCCGTGCAATACTTTGTCCAGTGGTCCCGTGGAAGCGACATGAGGTGGGAGTAGGTTAGGTTGAGCGGATTAAAGTCCCGCACTTCGGCTTTCGCTGATTCCTCCTACTAAAACAAAACCTCAACAAAACTCCGAGCAAAGCACAGCACATACTTTTGTATTTTGCTGCTATAGCTCTGCTACGGCGGAGCATTATACAAACTATTTATTTATAAAGTATACAGACTATAAGTAAAAACGAAGCAAAGAACTATATAATAAAATGATAATTTTTTATGTAAAGATTGTTAATGGAATGTAACAAACGTAACAAAATCTTAAAAATAATCAGAATTTCGAACTCTTTAGGATTTTGCATTTGAGTAGTAGTCATATGGGAACAAAAAACTTATTTAGTATTTCGTATGAAAGCCATTATTTTTTCAGACAGCTTCCGAACGTCTTGGCAATGATTCTATCAACTTTCGGCAAAAGTCTTGTTCCATTCCTCTTTTAAAACTCTTTTGAGACTTTACTTTACCAGAGAACTTAAAACATAGAGAAGGTGCAGTTTCGATTCGAACATTTTATAAGATTGTGATACGGAATTTCACCTCACAACTACAGAATTCACGCTGGAAATGTTAACATGTTACCATTTGTTAACATTTTTAACAGTTTTTAACAGTTCTCCACATACTCAAACAGAGAATATGAAGAGAAATAAATATATGCCCAAGCAGAGAATATTGAAGAAAAATAAGTTCTTTGATATTCCATAGGAAATATGATCCATTATGTATGGAAATATGTATATAGAACTTTTATTTAATTTTGATTTATTATTTTTCAAATTATTTAATGACAAATTCTGAAAATTGTGTTTTATTAAAAATATATTCTCTTATGTATTTGTACATATATTTCTAATAAAATGAACTTTCTTTTTATTTTTCATTGCAGTTTATTAATTAATTGAAATAAATTTACATGTATTTTCATTTTTATTTAATTTTCAATAAAATTTTAAAAATGAATTGTCCTCATTGTATTTTATTTTATCACGCATTTCAGTAGATTTTTGTATAATTGTAATTTGACCGGCGTAGAAGCAAAATGCGAAACAATCATACATATATTATGTCGTTTGCACTTTTTTCTGTATGTTTGCGAAAGCAAATGTTCAACAAAAGCATAGACATCTAGAATTAAACAAAATTATTTGAACCATTGTATATTTCTATCATGCATAACCAAACCATAATTGGGACAACGCAATACAAGTGTCAATAGTGGTGTTGGTGGTAAGCGCTTGAAAAGTCAAGATGAGTACACARGTTCGAATCTCGSCAGAATTTATTCTAAATTTTTGCCTTTCATTCTYCCATGAGAATAAATTGTAAAATAAGAATTTTTCATTATTTTGTCATTTTTGTTGAGCTGCCGACACTGTTGCAACATTTCTTTTAAGCAGTTTTGCCATCGTGACGAGAAATAGTTTATGGGCAGCGACGCTTGTGTGGGAAGATGTGTTGGTACGTATGTTGTTGCTGTTTTTGCTTTATTCATATTTTAAAACTTTTTGTAGCCACATATACATACACGTGTTTCTTTGTTTGGCTGAAGTCATATTTATGTTGGTATCAGAGAACGTCAGGGGTGTCACTTTTTGGCACCCGAATCMCACTTATAAATAAGGAGTGCTTGTCGCACTCACAAACAGAAAGAAAAGAATAATACACCCAAACGCACAAATCGCTTTCCGTGTTTTGTGTTTTTGCATTTCGTCCCTTTCTCAAACAGCAAGCGTCGATTCTATTTTACCAGACACCCAAAAATTTTGCGTAAATAAGTGAACGGCACAATGCACTGAAAGCAAATGTGCGAACAGTAACTATAGATCAAAAAAAAATGAATGCGCAAAAATGAGCTGTGAGCGAATCACTCATGTTTTACAGTTATGATTTCGAGTGTCTGCAACTTTTATGCATGAGCAGGGCATTGAACAATGATCGCTGGTTTGTTGGTTGTGATAGACAAGGGATTCCTTGGTGCACATATGTATGTACAAGTGTATGTACAAGTGTACATACATATACATTTGATGTTTTGGGCATTGTGTTTTTAGCGACTTAGCTCTAATTTTTTTCACAGGCGTATGAATATTTGTAAGTATCTACATATGTACATATGTATGTATTATGCTTCTATAGCTTGCATGCGTATGCCATAGAATTGGTACGAATGTAGATATTATGTAGAGATAATGGGAATACGCATATGTGAAGGTCATTAAGTTTTTTTTTAATAAATGAAAGGAATGACGTGCTTATATGAGCACATTTCAGTTCATTTGGCACATCTTCTTTTTGTAATATTTAAAATAAATATAAC